>NC_140006.1:42578978-42646478 GCF_964263955.1 Coregonus lavaretus | reverse complement strand
TCCGGGGATGACGAACGCCGAAGCCTGCCCAAGCAAGGAGGAGGAGCAGCCTCGGCTGAATCCGTAACAGTACCCCCCCCCCCCCCTTGACGCGCGGCTCCAGCCATGCGCCGACCCCGGCCTCGGGGACGGCCAGGAGGACGCGGAGCAGGGCGAGTCGGATGACTCCGGTGGAAATCCCTCAACATGGAGGGATCTAGGATGTCCCTCCTAGGGACCCAGCACCGTTCCTCCGGACCATACCCCTCCCACTCCACGAGATACTGCAGGCCCCCCATCCAACGCCTCGAATCCAAGATGGAACGGACTGAGTACGCCGGAGCCACCTCGATGTCCAGCGGGGGCGGAGGAGCCTCTCGTACCTCACTCTCCTGGAGTGGACCAGCTACTACCGGCCTGAGGAGAGACACATGGAACGAGGGGTTAATGCGGTAATTAATGGGCAGTTGTAACCTATAACATACCTCGTTCAATCTCCTCAGGACTTTAAATGGCCCCACAAACCGCCGACCCAGCTTCCGGCAGGGCAGGCGAAGGGGCAGGTTTCGGGTCGAGAGCCAGACCCGATCTCCCGGTGCATACACCGGAGCCTCACTGTGGTGGCGATCGGCGCTCGCCTTTTGCCGCCTGATCGCTCGCTGTAGATGGACATGCGCAGCGTTCCAGGTTTCCTCCGAGCGCCGAAACCACTCGTCCACCGCAGGGGCTTCGATCTGGCTCTGATGCCAAGGTGCCAGGACCGGCTGATAACCTAGCACACACTGAAAAGGCGTAGGGTTAGTTGAGGAGTGGCGAAGTGAGTTTTGGGCTATTTCTGCCCAGGGGATATATTCCGACCACTCCCCCTGCCGGTCCTGGCAATAGGACCTCAGAAACCTACCCACATCCTGGTTCACTCTCTCCACCTGCCCATGACTCTCGTGGTGAAACCCTGAGGTAAGGCTAATCGAGACCCCCAGACGTTCCATAAACGCCCTCCAGACTCTAGAGGTGAACTGGGGACCCCGATCAGACACTATATCCTCAGGTACCCCGTAGTGCCGGAAGACGTGTGTAAACAGGGCATCAGCAGTTTGTAGGGCTGTAGGGAGACCTGGCATAGGAATGAGACGGCAGGCCTTTGAAAACTGATCCACTACGACCAAGATCGTCGTATTCCCCTGGGAGGGGGGAAGGTCCGTGACGAAATCCACAGAGAGGTGAGACCACGTTCGTTGTTGAACGGGTAGGTGTTGTAATTTCCCTCTGGTTAGGTGTCTAGGCGCCTTACACTAAGCGCACACCAAGCAGGAGGAAACATAAACCCTCACGTCCTTAGCCAAAGTGGGCCACCAGTACTTTCCACTAAGGCAGTGCACTGTCCGTCCAATACCAAGATGGCCAGAGGAAGGTGACATGTGAGCCCAATATATTAATCGATTACAAACCTCGAGCGGCACGTACTTCCGACCCTCTGGACACTGTGGGGGAGTAGGATCGGTACGTAACGCCCGCTCGATGTCCGCATCAACCTCCCATACCACCGGTGACACCAGACAAGACCGGTGTCCCAGGAAGGAGATGGACTCCTGGAAGAACAGACATTTCTCCGCCTTTGCATACAGGTCATGCTCCAACAGTCTACCAAGCACCCGACGAACCAGGGACACATGCTCTGCGCGGGTAGCGGAGTATATTAGAATGTCATCAATATACACCACTACACCCTGTCCATGCAAGTCCCGGAAAATCTCATCCACAAATGATTGGAAGACTGAAGGAGCATTCATTAAACCGTATGGCATGACGAGGTACTCATAGTGACCCGAGGTGGTACTGAATGCTGTCTTCCACTCATCTCCCTCCCTAATGTGCACCAGGTTGTACGCGCTCCTGAGATCGAATTTTGTGAAGAATCGCGCCCCGTGTAATGACTCCGTCATACTAGCAATCAGAGGGAGAGGATAGCTGTATTTGATGGTGATCTGATTGAGACCATGGTAGTCAATACACGGGCGTAAACCCCCATCTTTCTTCTTCACAAAAAAGAAACTTGAGGACGCAGGGGAAGTGGACGGCCGTATGTATCCCTGTCTCAGCGATTCGGCGACATATGTTTCCATAGCCGCCGTCTCCGCCTGAGACAGAGGATACACATGGCTACGGGGAAGCGCAGCGCCTACTTGGAGGTTTATCGCACAATCCCCCTGTTGATGGGGTGGTAATTGAGTCGCCTTCTTTTTACAGAAGGCGAGAGCCAAATCGGCATAATCAGGTGGAATGTGCATGGTGGGAACTTGGTTCGGACTTTCCACCGTCGTGGCCCCTACGTAAACACCCACACACCTCCCGACACACTGATCAGACCATCCCTTGAGAGCCCTCTGTTGCCATGACATGTTGGGGTCATGAGACTTCAACCAGGGAAGCCCCAACACCACGGGAAACGAAGGAGAGTCAATCAAATACAACCGAATTATCTCCTCATGGCCCTCCTGCGTTTTCATCCTGAGCGGCGCTGTGACCTCCCTAATCAACCCAGACCCCAAAGGGCGACTATCTAGGGCATGTATAGGGAAGGGCACATCCACTGGAACTATAGGAATCCCTAACTTATGAAATGGCGATCGATAAAATTCCCAGCTGCGCCTGAATCGACTAGCGCCTTATGCTGGGAATGAGGAGAAACCTCGGGAAACACAACTTTAATACACATATGCGCAACAGGGAGCTCTAGGTGAGTTGGGTGCCTACTCACCTGGAATGACTCATCAGTGCGCGGCCTACTGCCTCGATTCCGAGGAGACCCTCCCCAGCACCGACCAGCAGTGTGTCCTCTGCGGCCACAGTTGGTGCAGGGGATGGCCTCTCTCCTGGTCTCTCTCCTAGTACCAGCACCTCCGAACTCCATAGGGGTCGGCTCGGAAGTGCTGGGGGATGGAATGGACGGCCCCGAGTCCGGACGTCCGCGGGTAGCCAACAGGGTGTCCAGGCGAATCGACATGTCCACCAGTTGATCGAAGTTTAGGTTGGTGTCCCTGCAGGCCAATTCCCGACGCACGTCCTCCCTCAGGCTACATCTGTAGTGGTCGATGAGGGCCCTCTCATTCCATCCCGCGTTGGCAGCCAGTGTTCGGAAGTCCAGTGCGAACTCCTGCGCGCTCCTCCTGCCCTGTCGGAGGTGGAATAGACGTTCACCTGCCGCCTTACCCTCTGGTGGATGATCGAATACTGCCCTGAAGCGGCGGGTGAACTGTAGCGGGGTCTATTCCCCCCCACTCGGCGTTGGCCCACTCCAGCGCCTTGCCGGATAGACAGGAGATGAGGGCGGACACGCTCTCGTATCCCGAGGGCGCCGGGTGGATGGTTGCCAGGTAGAGTTCCACCTGGAGCAGGAAACCCTGACACCCGGCAGCTGTGCCATCATAAGCCCTCGGGAGCGAGAGCCGAATCCCACTGGACCCCGGAGATGAAGCGATGGGCATAGCTGATGGTGGTGGTATCGTCGGAGGAGGTGTAGACCAACTTCTTCTCTCCCATCGCTCCACGGTTTTCACCACCTGTTCCATGGCGGTGCCGAGAGCCTGGATCATAGCCGCTTGTTGTTCTACGCGCTCTTCTATTGATCCAGCTGGCACCGCCGCTCCTGCTGACTCCATGTCTAAAGGTGCATAATTCTGTCACAGAGACGTGTATGCGGTAGGCGAAGTCAAGAGCAGGACACCGAGCTACTGGCAGAAACTTTACTGGATGCAGTGCAAAATTCAAAGTACAAGGGCAACCTCAATCAGAGAGGAAATAATATGACCCGCACTCATGGGCAACTGCCGCAAAGACCAAAACAATTACGCACAATACACAATGAGAAACAGAGGGTTATAAAGGGAACACAATAAAACATAATGGGAAACAGGTGTAAACAATAAAGACCAAACAAGACAAACACCGAAACATCGATCGGCAGCAGCTAGTACTCCGGGGACGACAAACGCCGAAGCCTGCCCGAGCAAGGAGGAGGAGCAGCCTCGGCTGAATCCGTGACATTGTGTTTTAGGTTATTGTCCTGCTAAAAGGTAAATTCATCTCCCAGTGTCTGATGGAAAGCAGACAGAACCAATTTTTCCTCTAGGATTCTGCCTGTGCTTAGCTCCATTAATTTTTTATCCTGAAAAACTCCCCAGTCCTTAACGACTACAAGCATACTCTCAACATGATGCAGCCACCACTATGCTTGAAAATATGGAGAGTGGTACTCAGTAATGTCACGATCGTCGTAAGATGCGGACCAAGGCGCAGCGTGGTAAGCGTTCATCTTTTTATTTCTAGTACACACACGAACCAAAACAACAAACCAAACGATACGTGAAGTCCTAGGTTATACACCAAAACAAACCTTAACGGAACAAGATCCCACAAAACATACATGCCAAAAGGCTGCCTAAGTATGGTCCCCAATCAGAGACAACGAGCTACAGCTGTCTCTGATTGGGAACCACCCTGGCCAACATAGAAATAAACGATCTAGAATGAAACACATAGAAAACTAAACAATAAACCTACACACCCTGGCTCAACATTAAAGAGTCCCCAGAGCCAGGGCGTGACAAGTAATGTGTTGTATTGGATTTTCCCCAAACATAACCCTTTGTATTCAGGACAAAAAGTGAATTGCTTTGACACATTTTTGCAGTATTACTTTAGCGCCTTGTTGTAAACAGGATGCATGTTTTGGAATATATATTTTTATTCTGTACAGGCTTCCTTCATTTCACTCTGTCAATTAGGCTAGTATTGTGGAGTAACTACAATGTTGTTGATCCGTCCTCAGTTTTCTCCTATCACAGTCATTCAACTCTGTAACTGTTTTAAAGTCACCATTGGCCTCATGGTGAAATCCCTGAGCGGTTTCCTTCCTCTCCGGCAACTGAGGTAGGAAAGACGCCTGTATCTGTGTAGTGACTGGGTGTGTTGATACACCATCCAAAGTGTAATTAATAACTTCACCATGCTCAAAGGGATATTCAATGTTAGCTTTTTTTTTACCCATCTACCAATAGGTGCCGTTTGCAAGGCATTGGAAAACCTCACTGGTCTTTGTGGTTGAATCTGTGTTTGAAATTCACTGCTCGACTAAGGGATCTTACAGATAATTGTATGTGTAGGGTACAGAGATGAGGTAGTCATTCAAAAATCATGTTAAACACTATTATTGCACACATAGTGCCATAACAAAGGTCTTGAATACTTATTGACTCAAGACATTTCAGCTTTTCGAGGGGTCGGCAAATAAAACAAATATTATTCTTTAAAATGTTGGGGGGAACTCAGTCCGGCATTCAAGTTGTAATAGTAGAATGCACAAGGTGCAATTTCTAAATTGGGTAGTGCATCATCATTTTTCCTCTTGTCATGTCAGTCATTGCAGACCTTAGAGAGCTATTTATAACTTGTCAGAAATGTCCAGATCAACTAGCCCACGTCAGCTGTTTTTTAGCTAGATTTTTTAGTCCATAGATTTTGTTGTAATGAATGAGTCACTCAAATATCACATGAATACACATTAGACATGGCAAAGTGTATAGAATTGCAAGAAAATAAGCTTTAAAACCTGCAATATGTTCTCTCCGCCAACAAGAGGGGCGTAAACAGTTTGCAAATGCATCCAGCAAGTTTGTAGTGTCACCAGCTTGACGTAGTCATTGTGTGCAAGGAATATATTTTATATTAAAAACCTTTAGGGGTGTCAATCATTTTGACCTCTTCTTGGCTACAACACACTGATACTTGAGGGACATTTTTTTCCTGTCTTTGTATCTCCTCTTTCCAAGTCTTTCTAAGTTACTGAGTCTTGATTTAACCAATCAGTCTTTTAGTCTACTGTTTGGGGAAATCAAAGGACACTTAATGGGTTCAATCTAATGATCTTTAAATTGAACCCATTAAGTGTCCTTTGCCCAGATAAACAGTTATCTTATGGACCAAAGGGTTGTTAGAGCCAAAATGGAGAGTGGATCAAAAGGCTTGTGTCCATCGTAGATTTGACATTTCCTCTCCAATTCTGACCTTTTCTCGCATTCTTAAAATGCAGGGGTCCACAACTTCTGTCTTGAAGAGCAGTCCAGTATGCGTTCCAGTCAGTGACGATAATCGATTTAGTAGCATGGAGGGGACAAAACAGTGGACATTGTGGCCCTTTAGGACTTGAGTTGTGAATAGTTAGCTTTTTTAGGGAAGCGTAAAGATGCTATGAGGTAAATTGGGTGCAATCCTACGAAGACACTGGTTTAAGGCTGTTAGCTCTTAGACTTTGGCTAAATTGGTCTCTGCCTCTAGGCAAAACTGAAAAAAGTTGATTATAATGCAGAGGCCTCAACAACAGCATAAATACAGAGTCCCAAGCAGTCCAAACTTTAAGCAGTGGGCCAATTTACTGGTAATTCCCACTGTAAACAGAATAATTATGGTCATGTTTAGGAATAATTTACAGTGCATTCGGAAAGTATTCAGACCCCTTGACTTTTTCCACATTTTGTTACATTACAGCCTTATTATAAAATGGATTAAATAGTTTTTCCCCCTCATCAATCCACACACAATACCCCATAATGACAAAGCAAAAACTGGTTTTTAGAAATTTTAGCAAATGTATACAAAATAAACAACGGACAAATATCACATTTACAGAAGTATTCAGACCCTTTACTCAGTACTTTGTTGAAGCACCTTTGGCAGCGATTACAGACTTGAGTCTTCTTGGGTATGACGCTACAATCTTGGCACACCTGTATTTGGGGAGTTTCTCCCATTCTTCTCTGCAGATCGTCTCAAGCTCTGTCAGGTTGGATGGGGAGCGTTTTCAGGTCTCTCCAGAGATGTTAAATCGGGTTCAAGTTCGGGCTCTGGCTGGGCCACTCAAGGACATTCAGAGACTTGTCCCGAAGCCAGTCCTGCGTTGTCTTGGCTGTGTGCTTAAGCGTCGTTGTCCTGTTGGAAGGTGAACCTTTGCCCCAGTCTGAGGTCCTGAGCGCTCTGGAGCAGGTTTTCATCAAGGATCTCTCTGTACTTTGCTCCGTTCATCTTTCCCTCGATCCTGACTAGTCTCCCAGTCCCTGCTGCTGAAAAACATCCCAACAGCATGATGCTGCCACCACCATGCTTCACCGTAGGGATGGTGCCAGGTTTCCTCCAGATGTGACTCTTGGCATTCTGGCCAAAGAGTTCAATCTTGTTTTCATCAAACCAGAAAATCTTGTTTTTCATGGTCTGAGAGTCCTTTAGGTGCCTTTTGGCAAACTCCAAGCGGGCTGTCATGTGCCTTTTACTGAGGAGTGGTTCCGTTCTGGCCACCCTACCATAAAGGCCTGATTGGTGGAGTGCTGCAGAGATGGTTATCCTTCTGGAAGGTTCTCCCATCATCATAGAGGAACTCTTCGTCACCTCCCTGACCAAGGCCCTCTCCCGATTGCTCAGTTTGGCTGGGCGGCCAGCTCTAGGAAGAGTCTTGGTGGTTCCAAACTTCTTCCATTTAAGAATGATGGAGGCCACTATCTTCTTGGGGACCTTCAATGCTGCAGACATTTTTTGGTACCCTTCCCCATATCTCTGCCTCGACACAATCCTGTATCGGAGCTCTACGGGCAATTCCTTCGACCTCATGGCTTGTGTTTTTGCTCTGACATGCCCTGTCAACTGTAGGACCTTATATAGACAGGTGTGTGCCTTTCCAAATCATGTCCAATCAATTGAATTTACCACAGGTTGACTCCAATCAAGTTGTAGAAACATCTCAAGGATGATCAATGGAAACAGGATGCACCTGAGCTCAATTTCGAGTCTCATAGCAAAGGGTCTGAATACTTGTTTAAATAATTTCCGTTTTTAATTTTTAATACGTTTGCAAAAATTTCTAAAAACCTGGTCTCGCTTTGTCATTATGGGGTATTGTGTGTACATTGATGAGCAAAACTTTTTTTTAAATACATGTGGAAAAAGGGAAGGGGGTCTGAATACTTTCCGAATGCACTGTATATCAAAAAACATTGAAATGTGATAATACTCCCATGCTCACTAGTGCCTAGTTAACCCTAACCCTAACACACAATGCATAGGGGAGTGGGAAGAGACCTCCAACATAAATCATCACAGGGTTGTCTTTGGAGAGACAGGCAGAGATGGACTGAGTGAATCTCGCTGTCATGAGATTTAGTGATTGATGGATGTTGTTTCATGCTTCAGTAATAGTTTTTTTCTGATGTTTGTTTGGGTGGCTGAAAACACTCCAATCCCCTAAATCATGGTAGCACTGAGGCCTTTTGAACCTGGGTTTTTGTCGGTGTCTGTCTCCGTGGAAACTTGTGTATTTATTCCTGGTGTTATTATCTTTCTATTAGTTCTCAGTTTTTCTCTCTGTATTGTTGTGAAGGTCCATCAGTAAGCATTTCAATGTTAGCTGATGGGCGGCCATCAGGAAACAACACAGACAGTGAAATATTAACAGCTCATGTTTGTGAAGAGCAAGAAGCCCAGCGGGTTGTGTTTCTACAGTGTGTGTTCCTTAGAATCCAGCCATGAGACATGTGTCCCTGAGCCTAACAGTGGAGGCTGGTGGGAGGAGCTATAGGAGGACAGGCTCATTGTAATTACATTTTAGTCATTTAGCAGACGCTCTCATCCAGAGCGACTTACAGTTATTGAGAGCATACATTGTTATTTGTTTAACCTTTTTTTTATGGTTATTTTTATTTATTTTTCATACTGGCCCGCCGTGGGAATCGAACCCACAACCCTGGCATTGCAAACGCCGTGCTCTACCAACTGAGCTACATCCCTGCCGGCCATTCCCTCCCCTACCCTGGGCCAATTGTGCGCCGCCCCATGGGTCTCCCGGTCGCGGCCAGCTGCGACAGAGCCTGGATTCGAACTAGTGGCACAGCCTTAGACCACTGCGCCACTCGGGAGACAATCCCCCAAATCTAAACAGTGTTTGAATATCGGCATCTCCATTGTTCGGCACCAGAGGAGGCTGGTGGGAGGAGCTATAGGTGGCGGGCTCATTGTAACGTCTGGAATGGAATAAATGGAACGGAGTCATGTGGTTTCCATGGTTTCCATGGTTTCCATGGTTTCCATGGTTTCCATGTGCTTTATGTGTTTTACTCCGTTCCTGTTTACGTTTGGGGGAAAAGTCAAGAAATTAGGATTCCTGTCACACACCAGAAGCTAAACAGACAATGCACTTTGTGTGTGTTTGTCAGAACGTGCTTGTCTGGGAAAAGTGATCAAGGAAAAGCCACTCCATCTCATTCCCTTCACTGTCTTTCTCTGATTCCACTCTGATGCATAGTGCGTTCCCCGTGTCTGCAAGAGTGACATTCTAAAGTGACATTCTAAAGGTTGTTCTCTCACACTTCCTGTCTTTCTATGCTTCTCTGTTACCTATTTTTCCTCTGGTCTCTTTCTCTTTCATCGACTGCACACGTCTTCTTCCTCTCTCCCCCCCTGCTTATTGCCTCCGCAGGTTAGCGGAATCAACACAACTATGAGCAGGAAGAGGGAGCAGCGTGTTCTCATCATGGTGGTCGTCATGGTGATGGTGTACCTGATGTGCTGGTTGCCTTATGGGGTCATGGCCTTGCTGGCCACCTTCGGACGCCCGGGCCTGGTCACCCCCGAGGCCAGCATCGTGCCCGCGATCATGGCCAAGACCAGCACGGTCATCAACCCCGTTATCTATATCTTCATGAACAAGCAGGTGAGATAGATAATCGTGCTTGTCACTGTTAGAATGTAATTGTCATACTTGCAAAATTCTCAGGTTTTCCAGATAACCAGGTTGGAGGATTCTTGATATTTCTGGAAAACCTGCGAATTAGGGGAAAGGTTACATTCTTTTGATACCCTAGCCAAGCTGTGGGTTACATCTTGACATAATTGTAACATTACACCATGGGGTCACCTACATGACTGTCATAATTGTAACATTACACCATGGGGTCACCTACATGACTGTCATAATGTAACATTACACCATGGGGTCACCTACATGACTGTCATAATTGTAACATTACACCATGGGGTCACCTACATTTACATTTTAGTCAGAGGGACTTACAGTTAGTGAGTGCATACATTTTCATACTCCTACATGACGGTGATAACATAACATTACACCATGGGGTCACCTATATGTTCACAACTAGGTGAGAGAAACACGGTCGTAATCATCCACATGAATACAAAAGAAAAGTGAGAGAAATAGGGTTATTAACCTTTCCGTGTTAATACACCTTCAGTACACCTTCACCAGTAAACAGCTGTGAGACATGGTCGCAGAACAGCCCCATAACATCAAAGACCCAGCACCATATTTTACAGTAGGTGTGGGGTTCTTTCCCACTTATGCATTTCTCATTTCGATGCCAAACTCACCACTGGTGTGCGAAGGATATTTTCATGTCACCTGACCAAAGCACCGGTTCCAATCCAAGTTCCAATGCCGTTTAGCAAACTCCAGGTGTTTGGCCTTCGCACACCAGTGGTGGGTTTGGCGTCGAAATAACCCCATACCTACTGTAAAATATGGTGGTGGATCTTTGATGTTATGGGGCTATTTTAAACAAAATCTCTCTAAGCATTTGTAATAGTATAACATAATATAATTTCTTTTTTTTTTCATACAATATAGCTCAGTATTTAAATTATTTATTTTATACAGTCATTATTGCTCATCTTTATCAAGGGTGTCATATAATTTTGGACCCCATTGTATATGTCTGCTGATGCATTTTGTCTACGATGTTCAAACCTTCATCAGAGCGTAACGGTCCATTTCTGCATGTCCTCATAAGCAAACAGCCAATCAATCGGAGACAATCAACGTAATTAGAGGTCGTCAGTTTTATTTTTGCCATTGAGACAGCATCTTTCTCTCAATACGACCAACTGTCAAAAATAATTGGTTGATCTTGTATGTTTAACAACTTATGAAACAACATGCTCACCCACTTCACTTTCATTTGTTTCTGATAAGATCGCTCTAATCTAATTTATTGGTATCACTTAGGCTACACATTCATGTGATGTTATCCTAGTGTTGTTCCCTTATCAATCAGTAAAACTGACTCAAATTTTCAGATGGTCTTACTGTGGGCAGAGTGGATTATCAGATGGTCTTACTGTGGGCAGAGTGGATTATCAGATGGTTTTACTGTGGGCAGAGTGGATTATCAGATGGTTTTACTGTGGGCAGAGTGGATTATCAACTGGTCTTCCTGTGGGCAGAGTGGATTATCAGATGGTTTTACTGTGGGCAAAGTGTATGAAGAAGGGTATTTCTCTGTATGCAGTTGTTGTTAGGGACATTTTATTTATTCCCAGAAACATCAAGGCCGTGCCAACTTAGAGGAGGGAAATGTCTGTAACTCAAAAGTTGAAACTTGAAAGTACTGCCACATTGCAAGGGTTGCAACCTAAATTATTTTCCAATCGTTTCGTTCTGAACAGAACCATTATTTATTTTGTTTCGTTCCACTGTTCTGACCAGCAAAGTCAAGTTCTGAACCGGTTTGATCAACAAAAAAAGTAACAGTTCATATCGTTCCTTTCTGTTCCTTTTTAAACTTCTGATTTTTATTTTTTTATTTAGCTCGACATCAAATTACTTCACCAATGGATAAAGCAGCTTGCTATGGAGCGGGTAAGGTACGCACATGCATTAGACAGACAAGTGTAGTGTAGGGTGCGACATGCAACTGAAATTTTGCGGGTGAGGAGAGCGCTTGGCACCTTGTTGTTATGACATGCATTATCTGAATTAGGCCCACAGAATTATACCTACGGAGGTATTAGTGAACTAGAGCATGAAATCTTGACTCATAAAATAAAGACAGCCTCAATATAACTTGAAGTATTCAGTGAACTAATATGGCTAACACAATCACGATAAATGATAATTTTATACACAGCTCAAAGGCAAATGGATGTTCAGTCTATAATCTAAAATAAGTGTATGAAGTCAGTAATATGGGGGCGGAAGGTAGCCCAGAGGTCAGAGAGGTAGCCCAGAGGTCAGAGAGGTAGCCCAGAGGTCAGAGAGGTAGCCCAGAGGTCAGAGAGGCAGGCCAGCAACAAGAGAATTGCCAATTCGAATCC
The DNA here is from genome assembly GCF_964263955.1 of Coregonus lavaretus. NCBI lineage: Eukaryota > Metazoa > Chordata > Actinopteri > Salmoniformes > Salmonidae > Coregonus > Coregonus lavaretus. Next base: position 42,634,349 of record NC_140006.1, on the reverse strand, counting down.
CAGGTCAGATGGGGGACAAATCTGGTGGGAAGTGAGCCGCCCAAATCGGTATTCCTTGCAGCCAACAAATAAAATAACATTGGATTTGTCACACAACAGGTGTAGACTAACAGTGAAATGTTAAGTTACGGGTCCTTTTTTCAACAGACTTAAAGATACAAAATAAATCAAAATAGAAATACAAGGAATAAATACACAGTGAATAATGAATAACAACAACAAGTAAAAATAACATGGCTATATACAGGGAGTACCAGGTGATAACATGGCTATATACAGGGAGTACCAGGTAATAACATGGCTATATACAGGGAGTACCAGGTAATAACATGGCTATATACAGGGAGTACCAGGTAATAACATGGCTATATACGGGGAGTACCAGGTAATAACATGGTTATATACAGCGAGTACCAGGTAATAACATGGCTATATACAGCGAGTACCAGGTAATAACATGGCTATATACAGGGAGTACCAGGTAATAACATGGCTATATACAGGGAGTACCAGGTAATAACATGGCTATATACAGGGAGTACCAGGTGATAACATGGCTATATACAGGGAGTACCAGGTGATAACATGGCTATATACAGGGAGTACCAGGTAATAACATGGCTATATACAGGGAGTACCAGGTAATAACATGGCTATATACAGGGAGTACCAGGTAATAACATGGTTATATACAGGGAGTACCAGGTAATAACATGGTTATATACAGGGAGTACCAGGTAATAACATGACTATATACAGGGAGTACCAGGTAATACCATGGCTATATACAGGGAGTACCAGGTAATAACATGGCTATATACAGGGAGTACCAGGTAATAACATGGTTATATACAGGGAGTACCAGGTAATAACATGACTATATACAGGGAGTACCAGGTAATAACATGGTTATATACAGGGAGTACCAGGTAATAACATGGCTATATACAGGGAGTACCAGGTAATAACATGGCTATATACAGGGAGTACCAGGTAATAACATGGCTATATACAGGGAGTACCAGGTAATAACATGGTTATATACAGGGAGTACCAGGTAATAACATGGCTATATACAGGGAGTACCAGGTAATAACATGGTTATATACAGGGAGTACCAGGTAATAACATGGCTATATACAGGGAGTACCAGTACAGAGTCGATGTGCAGGGGTACGAGGTAATTGAGGTAGCTATGTACATACATCTCTTTGAACTTTTTCCTATGAGTCCAGCGTTGTGTGTCCCAAGTGCAACTTTTACTCAACAGTAAAACACTGGTGTTCAGAGTTGAAAGCCCTCTATGTCTTTAATGTAGGTTTCTTGCTCACAAGCTCGATATTAATGCAATAAATATTTTTGATATAATGCTATGTAATGACAGCATGAATGTTCCAATGTCTCATCGTACCACTTTCAATTATACATCCCACCAATGGCTGACCTTTCAGGAAGTTTTGAGCCCGCTCATCGGAATGTCCTGTATGTCATTTTCAGTCTTCAATTCCTCCCAGCCCGTTACTATGGAAACTGTGAGTTGAGGCGAGTTAAAGACTAAAAATGCTGTACAGATACAAGTAGGGGCATATGTTTGTCCCACTGAAGACCTACTGCACTGCAACAATCGTCGAAGACAGATCATTGCCCTCTGGACGGAGGTATGGCAGTGTGCATATGGTGAGTACAATTTGCTACTTCTCTCCCTCTTAGCACAGTGAAGGTGGCCAAGGATATTGCAGATGGGTATTGTTAAAATTGCTATAAAAATGAGCATAAATATGCAGGATCTAAATTGGATCACCCTGTTTTTGCAGGAAAGTCCTGCACAGCAGAAAATGCAAACTTGTAGTGTATTTGAGGTTTAAAAAGGCTTCTAAAGTTTGTAATTTCCACTTTAAAATGTCAGACTTGAATTGCCCCGACTAAACGTTTTTCAACCCTTACAAAAATGTCCATTAAATATAATCCACACAATAATTCACATTTCCTGTTGCTTAAAAGGTAAGGAAACAAATATCCAAAAATATTATTTTGCTGAACTATCCCATTATGTTTAGAGTTACTTTTAAAGGCACAGTAAAGGTGCTGCCAAACAAAGTGAAAATAGTCTGTGGTCAAAATAACAAAGCGCTCAAAGCATTTAAAGGTTATACATCTAACATTTCTACCGGCAAATCAAACATGTAACATTTCTACCTCAATCACATAACAGAAGTAATGAAGGCATAAAAATCCACTAGAGAAAAACTGTCTGGTCCAGCCAGCTGTTGTGCGTAGGCTACATCTCCCTGCTTTATGATTAGCTCATGTTAGCGAGGTTGACAACATTAGCAAAACATTCACATAACAGCTCTTCCTCAAGTCCTTGCAACAGTTGTTTCTGTTTTTGTGAATAAAATATTTTATATACACTGGGTATACCAAACATTAGTGACACCTTCCTAATATTGAATTGTATCAAGCATGGGTGGTGGACCATGCTTGATACACACGGGAAACTGTTGAGCGTGAAAAACCCAGCAGCGCTGCAGTTCTTGACACAAACCGGTGCGCCTGGCACCTACTACCATACCCCGTTCAAAATGCACTTAAATATTTTGTCTTGCCCATTCACCCTCTGAATGGCACACTTACACAATCCCATGTCTCAATTGTTTCAAGGCTTAAAAATCCTTCTTTAACCTGTCTCCTCCCCTTCATCTACACTGATTGAAGTGGATTTAACAGATGACATCAGTCAGGGATCATAGCTTTCACCTGGATTCACCTGATCAGTCTATTGCATGTTCTTAATGTTTTGTATACTCAGTGTATTTCTTTTAACATCCTGTGTTGTGTGATTATTATTTTACTATTGATATATTCTAGGCTATTTTGAGACCTTAAGGTGCATCAGGGACTGCTGGAATGTCTACCAATAACATGTCCATATTTTTGTGAGAAATTACACTGGTCACTCAAAACATTTATAAAGTATTTATAAAGTATAAATAGCCCCCCCACACACACACACACACACACACAACAATTTGTTTTACTAATGATTAGTAAATGGTTTATAAGGACCTATAGTAAACATCTTATGATTGAAGTAATGATTAATAAATTATGAATAAACTATTGACTAATCCTTTATAAATGCTTTATTACATGGAGTTATTATAAAGTGCTACCCACAAATAACATTACATTATAAAGGATTCAAATATTTCAAAGGTCATTGACGCAAGGACACTTAAGGAAACTAAAAGCACCTTCTCTACCTTCTCCACCTTCTCCACCTTCTCCACCTTCTCCACAGAAACTGTAAAGCCATAATATGTGTGGAAAGCTCCATGTGAGAATGATTTCTACGGACCGATTTCACATTTCATAGACCCAATCATTTTTATATTGCGTTGCACGGTTGGAAGATAATTCACAACATTCGGGGAGTATATTAAATCAAATTAAGTTGCATGAGTGTCAAATTAAGTTGCAGGTTAACTGCTGTAGCTTGAAAAGAAAGCTCCATGTCGCTCTGTCAGCTCATATCGTTTAACTCATTTAAATTCGATTTGACTGAAATGCTTTTGATTCTTTAGTTAGCTATTCCGAGCCAAGTACAAAAAAAATACAGGCATCAGGATTATGTTAAAAAAAAATCTAAATTAAAAATACAGTATATTTTCTGTTGGTTTTATGATCTGTCTCTAGGCCTAGGGTACAAACTTGAATCCGTGATGTGATCTTTGTCTATCCTCCCTCTGATTCAAGCCTAATCCATTTCTGTGAGGAACACAGTAACATTCCCGCAACATTCTAAGCTAATAAATATATAACAAGTTTTTGTTTGGATAAAAGTCTGAACTTTTGGGGCACAGCGGTAGATAGAATATTGTATTTCAGTACACAAGACATAAAAAAAAGAAATATACTAAAACCTAGGCTGGTATTCAACCCGAAACCGTGCCATATCACGCTTGATATTTAAAGGAGCAATCTGCAGTTGCTACATCAATTTTTGGACTTATAAATTAATTATATGCACCCGTCGATATATAACTTATAAATGCCTCGTGAGCTTAGTTCAACTGTTGTACGCCATCAGAACCCAAAATATAAGCTTGTTTTACTCTAATGTTTGTAAACAACGTAAGTGTGAAGAAACGCTGTATAGCCTCAAACCATTACAACTATAACAGCCGTTAGCGCTGTCTATGAATTTGAGAGTGGTTTCATTTCTTCATCCTCGTCCCTCAGCTTTTTACTGAAACAGGGGCAGGGAGTACGCTTTATTATTGTTTCAACTACTGATTGCACTTTAATTTAGAATTTTCAATTGAGCTGCCATCTGCAGCGTTTACATTTAATTTTACCGTGAATCTCCATTGTCGACTAGAGCACTCGGATTGACTCCCGGCCTTATATAAACTCCTGTGTTTGCAGAGCTAGCCCCGGCACTGACCAGCTCCTCCACTACTCTTCGTGACATTACCCCTCAGGTGTTTTCATCCAGTGCCAATGAGACATCTAGATCTAGCTTCACTGCACTGAACCTGACCAGAACAGTCAAAGTTCATGACAAACTTTCTCACAACTTCTCTCATTCCACCTACATATCTCACTTCTTTCCATCCTGGTCTTAGACTCACTATTGATGTTTCCCTGTTTCACCCGTACAGGATAAGGCCTTTCACTGTCTCCTACTCTGCTTTCCATCTCTCACTCGTCTAGCCATCCTCTCCCCAGGAGGGTTTGTGTTTTGACAGCTGACAAAACCAGGAGATGCTCAACAAGATCATAGAGGTTCTGTACACCTCATGCCAATCTCTAGCCTCTCCAATATGACATCATGAGATGGGGATTGTTTACTTTGCAAACGTACTGTGGATCTGTGTTACTGTATCTTGGTTTTGTCTGGATGGTATTTTCTGTGTGTGTGCGTGTGTGTGTGTGTGTGTGTGTGTGTGTGTGTGTGTGTGTGTGTGTGTGTGTGTGTGTGTATGTGTGTGTGTGTGTGTGTGTGTGTGTGCGTGTGTGTGCGCGCGCGTGCGTGCGTGTGCGTGTGTGTGTGTGTGCGGGTGTGTTTCTGTGTATTCCGTCTGAAGAGGCAGCGGTGCCGTTGGGTACTCTACTTTTTGACTTCTCTTGAGGAAATGTAGTAGACTATAAGTATACATGAAACACGCTGAGTATACTAAGTACACTACGTTTTCATAAGGGATGTGACATCAGAGCTCTTAAGATGGCGGTACAGGACAGGAGGGTTGTGAATGTTCAGCCTGGGCCAAGGTTTCTACCAAGGTCTCTGTCTCCATCTGTATATGTGCATGCCTGGAATAAAAACAAACCAATGGCCTCATTGTTGTGCTTTTAAAACGGGATCCAGAGTTTTTTTTAAAAATAATTCAGTCTGTCTGTCTGTATGTCTGTCTGTCTGCTTCCAACAAATTAAATATCTGAGCTTTGAGCTCTGGACTTTGGAGTGAAACATGAGATAGATCACCTGTAGTTTCCTGATCACTTCGTGGGTTTTAAATATGGATGGCATGTTCATGCAGAATTCCATGCGTATCTGTGGTAGGCTTAACCTGGCTTTCCTTTTCAGAATGTCTTTATAAAATATATATATAATGCTGTTGTATAACTTTTACTAACACTTTATAAAATGTTAAAGTGTGTCAAAGTTACTTCGTTGTTCGATTAAGGGGATAGTGGGGTCAAACTTCAAATGTGAGTTGCTTGCCTTTCAAGTTATGTTATGAGTTATAACGGCTATTAGGAGCTCACTCCTTACCATGCAGTGTCTTGAGACCTACAGTCAGGTCCATAATCACCCATAAATAAAGATAAAGGTAATAACGATGAACAAAAAAATACTATAAAATAAATAATAACGGCGTTGAAAGACAGAAGCATATGCAGAAAAGTACCTCATACCTACGGTAAAATATGGTGGTGGATCTTTGATGTTATGGGTCTATTTTGCTTCCACTGGTCCTGGGGCCCTTGTTAAGGTCAACGGCATCATGAACTTTACCCAGTACCAGGATATTTTAGCCAAAAACAAGCAAGACAATAACCCTAAGCACACATCAAAATCAACAAAGAAATGGTTAATTGACTACAAAATCAACATTTTGCAATGCCCATCTCAGTCTTCGGGTTTGAACCCTATTGAAAACCTGTTGTTTGAATTGAAGAGGTGAGTCCATGAGTGCAGGCGAAGGACATCAAGGATCTGGAAAGATTCTCTATGGAGGAATGGTCTAAGATCCTTCCCAACATGTTTTCCAAGCTCATAAAACATTTTAGAATAAGGCTGACTGTTATCCTTGCAAGGGGAGGTGTGCTGGAGTATTGCAAACATGGGTGCCAATCATTTGTATTATTACTTGTTAAACAAAATCTCTTTCTCTGAGCAATTTTATTAGTATAAAATAACAACATTTCCCCAAAAAAATTGAGAATACAATATAGCTCAGTATTTGTATTATTTATTTTATACAGTCTTTTTTACTCATCTTTATCAAGGTTGCCAGTAATTATAGACCTGACTCCATCTAGTCCCTTATTGTAATCATTACTGATCTCTCTGGGACGGGACTTTGATGTAGTGGTTAGGGCACAGTTGGGAAAATATGTCTCTGTTGTCCTCTTACCTCAGCAGGCTTTTCCATTTAAGGTTTCCAGCGCCTCACATTAGCAAACACTTATTCAATTGAAAAAAGCTGAAATTGTTCCATTCTTGATTGAGAATGTAATTAATTCTTCATTTAATTCCATTTGGGAAATGTACAAATAATTAGTGTCTCTCAGCTTTGTTCCGCATGAAAAGGAAAGGAGGTCTCCAATCAGACGGCTCCGATTGCTCGTAATTATCGACCATTGCACTTCTCAAGAGAAAGAGAGAGGGAGTCATGTGTCACAGAGCTAATTAATTTAATTTCCCTTGTATGGACCCCTTGTTTGTCAGCGGGAAGTAGGAGAGTTTATGTGATTGTGCCTGCGGAGATGGGATTTTGTAGCTCAGTTGGTAGAGCATGGCGCTTGTAACACCAGGGTAGTGGGTTCGATTGCTGCGACCACCCATACGTAAAATGTGTGCACGCATCACTGTATGCTAAATGGCATAGATTAACCTCAAGCAGGTACACAAGTATATAAGAAATCCCGCTATGCCCTCCGACAAACCATCAAACAGGCAAAGCGTCAATACAGGACTAAGATGGAATCATACTACACCGGCTCCGATGCTCGTCGGATGTTGCAGGGCTTGCAAACTATTACAGACTACAAAGGGAAGCACAGCCGCGAGCTGCCCAGTGACACGAGCCTACCAGACAAGCTAAATTACTTCTATGCTCGCTTCGAGGCAAGCAACACTGAAGCATGCATGAGAGCATCAGCTGTTCCAGACGACTGTGTGATCACGCTGTTTGTAGCCGATGTGAGTAAGATCTTTAAACAGGTCAACATTCACAAGGCCGAAGGGCCGGACGGATTACCAGGACATGTACTCCGAGCATGCGCTGACCAACTGGCAAATGTCTTCACTGACATTTTCAACCTGTCCCTGACTGAGTCTGTAATACCAACGTTTCAAGCAGACCACCATAGTCCCTGTGCCCAAGAACACTAAGGTAACCTGCCTAAATGACTACCGACCCGTAGCACTCATGTCTGTAGCCATGAAGTGCTTTGAAAGGCTGGTCAAGACTTACATCAACACCATCATCCCAGAAACATTAAACCCACTCCAATTTGCATACCTGCCCCAACAGATCCACAGATTGTGCAATCTCTATTGCACTCCATGCTTCCCCTTCCCACCTAGACAAAAGGAACACCTATGTGAGAATGCTATTCATTGACTACAGCTCAGCGTTCAACACCATAGTGCCCACAAAGCTCATCACTAAGCTAAGGACCCTGGGACTAAACACCTCCCTCTGCAACTGGATCCTGGACTTCCTGACAGACCGCCCCCAGGTGGTAAGGGTAGGCAACAACACATCTGCCACGCTGATCCTCAACACTGGGGCCCCTCAGGGGTGCGTGCTCAGTCCCCTCCTGTACTCACTGTTCACCCATGACTGCATGGCCAAGCACGACTCCAACACTATCACAACAGTGGTAGGCCTGATCACCGACAACGATGAGACAGCCTATAGGGAGGAGGTCAGAGACCTGGCCATGTGGTGCCAGGATAACAACCTCTCCCTCAACGTGATCAAGACAAAGAAGATGATTGTGGACTACAGGAAAAAGAGGACCGAGCACGCCCCCATTCTCATCGACGGGGCTGTAGTGGAGCAGGTTGAGAGCTTCAAGTTCCTTTGTGTCCACATCACCAACAAATTATCATGGTCCAAACACACCAAGACAGTCGTGAAGAGGGCACGACAAAACCTATTCCCCCTAAGGAGACTGAGAATGGGGGCGTGCTCGGTCCTCTTTTTCCTGTAGTCCACAATCATCTTCTTTGTCTTGATCACGTTGAGGGAGAGGTTGTTATCCTGGCACCACATGGCCAGGTCTCTGACCTCCTCCCTATAGGCTGTCTCATCGTTGTCGGTGATCAGGCCTACCACTGTTGTGATAGTGTTGGAGTCGTGCTTGGCCATGCAGTCATGGGTGAACAGTGAGTACAGGACTGTACAAACTGTTCGCTGCTCTGGCACCCCAATGGTGGAACAAGCTCCCTCACGACGCCAGGACAGCGGAGTCACTCACCACCTTCCGGAGACATTTGAAACCCCACCTCTTTAAGGAATACCTGGGATAGGATAAAGCAATCCTTCTACCCCCCCCCCCACACACACACAGCGGAGTCGCTCACCACCTTCCGGAGACATTTGAAACCCCACCTCTTTAAGGAATACCTGGGATAGGATAAAGTAATCCTTCTACCCCCCCCCCCCCCACCCCACAGCGGAGTCACTCACCACCTTCCGGAGACATTTGAAACCCCACCTCTTTAAGGAATACCTGGGATAGGATAAAGTAATCCTTCTACCCCCCCCCCCCCCAAAAAAAAAACTGGACTAGAGCGTCTGCTAAATGACGTAAATGTGCCCTTGAGCAAGGCACTTAACCCTAATTGCTCCTGTAAGTCGCTCTGGATAAGAGCGTCTGCTAAATGACTAAAATGTAAAATGTAAAAATGAGACTGAAAAGATTTGGCATGGGTCCTCAGATCCTCAAAAGGTTCTACAGCTGCACCACCGAGAGCATCCTGACTGATTGCATCACTGCCTGGTATGGCAACTGCTCGACCTCCGACCGCAAGGCACTACAGAGTGTAGTGCGTATGGCCCAGTACATCACTGGGGCCAAGCTTCCTGCCATCCAGGACCTCTATACCAGGCGGTGTCAGAGGAAGGCCCTAAAAGTTGTCAAGGACTCCTGCCACCCTAGTCATAGACTGTTCTCTCTGCTACCCCATGGCAAATGGTACCGGAGCACCAAGTCTAGGTCCAAAAGGCTTCTTAACAGCTTCTACCCCTAAGCCATAAGACTCCTGAACAGCTAATCAAATGGCTACCCGGACTATTTGCATTGTCCCCCCCACCCCCCACTCCTCTTTTACGCTGCTGCTACTCTCTGTTTATTATCTATGCATAGTCACTTTAACTCTACCTACATGTACAGTGGGGGAAAAAGTATTTAGTCAGCCACCAATTGTGCAAGTTCTCCCACTTAATAAGATGAGAGAGGCCTGTAATTTTCATCATAGGTACACGTCAACTATGTCAGACAAAATGAGGAAAAAAAATCCAGAAAATCACATTGTAGGATTTTTTATGAATTTATTTGCAAATTATGGTGGAAAATAAGTATTTGGTCAATAACAAAAGTTTGTCAATACTTTGTTAAATACCCTTTGTTGGCAATGACACAGGTCAAGCGTTTTCTGTAAGTCTTCACAAGGTTTTCACACACTGTTGCTGGTATTTTGGCCCATTCCTCCATGCAGATCTCATATAGAGCAGTGATGTTTTGGGGCTGTTGCTGGGCAACACGGACTTTCAACTCCCTCCAAATATTTTCTATGGGGTTGAGATCTGGAGACTGGCTAGGCCACTCCAGGACCTTGAAATGCTTCTTACGAAGCCACTCCTTCGTTGCCCGGGCGGTGTGTTTGGGATCATTGTCATGCTGAAAGACCCAGCCACGTTTCATCTTCAATGCCCTTGCTGATGGAAGGAGGTTTTCACTCAAAATCTCACGATACATGGCCCCATTCATTCTTTCCTTTACACGGATCAGTCGTCCTGGTCCCTTTGCAGAAAAACAGCCCCAAAGCATGATGTTTCCACCCCCATGCTTCACAGTAGGTATGGTGTTCTTTGGATGGAACTCAGCATTCTTTGTCCTCCAAACACGACGAGTTGAGTTTTTACCAAAAAGTTATATTTTGGTTTCATCTGACCATATGACATTATCCCAATCCTCTTCTGGATCATCCAAATGCACTCTATCAAACTTCAGACAGGCCTGGACATGTACTGGCTTAAGCAGGGGGACACGTCTGGCACTGCAGGATTTGAGTCCCTGGCGGCGTAGTGTGTTACTGATGGTAGGCTTTGTTACTTTGGTCCCAGCTCTCTGCAGGTCATTCACTAGGTCCCCCCGTGTAGTACTGGGATTTTTGCTCACCGTTCTTGTGATCATTTTGACCCCACGGGGTGAGATCTTGCGTGGAGCCCCAGATCGAGGGAGATTATCAGTGGTCTTGTATGTCTTCCATTTCCTAATAATTGCTCCCACATTTGATTTCTTCAAACCAAGCTGCTTACCTATTGCAGATTCAGTCTTTCCAGCCTGGTGCAGGTCTACAATTTTGTTTCTGGTGTCCTTTGACAGCTCTTTGGTCTTGGCCATAGTGGAGTTTGGAGTGTGACTGTTTGAGGTTGTGGACAGGTGTCTTTTATACTGATAACAAGTTCAAACAGGTGCCATTAATACAGGTAACGAGTGGAGGACAGAGGAGCCTCTTAAAGAAGAAGTTACAGGTCTGTTAGAGCCAGAAATCTTGCTTGTTTGTAGGTGACCAAATACTTATTTTCCACCATAATTTGCAAATAAATTCATTAAAAATCCTACAATGTGACAATTTTTCTCAATTTGTCTGTCATAGTTGACGTGTACCTATGATGAAAATTACAGGCCTCTCTCATCTTTTTAAGTGGGAGAACTTGCACAATTGGTGGCTGACTGAATACATTTTTTCCCCACTGTACATATTACCTTGATTACCTCGACTAACCTGTGCCCCTACACATTGACTCTGTACCGGTACCCCCTGTATATAGCCTCATTACTGTTATTTTACTGCTGCTCTTTCATTATTTGTAAAAAAAATTTTTTAAAGGGTTCAGGGGTTTTGGTTGTCCCCATAGCAGAACCCTTTTTAGTTCCAGGTAGAACCCTTTGGGGTTCTATGTAGAACCCTCTGGGGAACGGGGACAGCCGAAGAACCCTTTTAGGTTCTAGATAGCACCTTTTTGTGAACTGTTGGTTTGGTTTTCTCCCTGGTGGTTAATTGATCGATTCGTGTTACTGGTTGGCCGGAGATTCCACTCGATGTATTAGGTCGCAATCAGTCCCTGATTATTTCTGGCTTTGAGGTCCAGATCCAATATGCTCTGACAGAAATGTTGTCAGTTCTTTATTGTGTTATGTTGGGTCTGTAAGCACTGCAATCCTCAAGTGACTTGAGTAGAGCCCTGCTATGTAATTTAATGGTCCATTGCAGCCAGGTTTTTTTCTCAATATCAAATAATTTCTGGGTAACATTTAAATACCTTACTGTGATTGTTTTCAATTAAAATGGTCAAAGGAAACCAAAATAGCTTCTTAGAAAAATAGCAATTTCTCAAACAAGAATTTTGCTAGGACTGTCTGGAAGTGGTCTGAGTGGGGAGGGGAAAACTGAAAACAATATTTTATTGGCAGAGAGGTTTAGAACTCTCTTTCTTATTGGGCTATTAACTATATCATTTACCACATGGTGATGTCACAAGGCAGGCCAAAACTCCATCCCACCAAAACAGCCTGAAATTTCAGGCCGTCTTTTCAAACTGCTCTTACACTAAAAGGGCATTATCATCATTTTAACTCTACCTACATGTACAGTGGGGAGAACAAGTATTTGATACACTGCCGATTTTACAGGTTTTCCTACTTACAAAGCATGTAGAGGTCTGTAATTTTTATCATAGGCACACTTCAACTGTGAGAGACGGAATGTAAAACAAAAATCCAGAAAATCACATTGTATGATTTTTAAGTAATTAATTTGCATTTTATTGCATGACATAATTTGACACATCAGCAAAGCAGAACTTAATATTTGGTACAGAAACCTTTGTTTGCAATTACAGAGATCATACGTTTCCTGTAGGTCTTGACCAGGTTTGCACACACTGCAGCAGGGATTTTGGCCCACTCCTCCATACAGACCTTCTCCAGATCCTTCAGGTTTCGGGGCTGTCGCTGGGCAATACGGACTTTCAGCTCCCTCCAAAGATTTTCTATTGGGTTCAGGTCTAGAGACTGGCTAGGCCACTCCAGGACCTTGAGATGCTTCTTACGGAGCCACTCCTTAGTTGCCCTGGCTGTGTGTTTAGGGTCGTTGTCATGCTGGAAGACCCAGCCACGACCCATCTTCAATGCTCTTACTGAGGGAATGAGGATGTTGGCCAAGATCTCGCGATACATGGCCCCATTCATCCTCCCCTCAATACGGTGCAGTCATCCTGTCCCCTTTGCAGAAAAGCCTCCCCAAAGAATGATGTTTCCACCTCCATGCTTCACGGTTGGGATGGTGTTGGAGTTTAGACCAAAAAGCTCTATTTTTGTCTCATCAGACCACATAACCTTCTCCCATTCCTCCTCTGGATCATCCAGATGGTCATTGGCAAACTTCAGACGGGCCTGGACATGCGCTGGCTTGAGCAGGGGGACCTTGCGTGCGCTGCAGGATTTGAATCCATGACGGCGTAGTGTGTTACTAATGGTTTTCTTTGAGATTGTGGTCCCAGCTCTCTTCAGGTCATTGACCAGGTCCTGCCGTGTAGTTCTGGGCTGATCCCTCACCTTCCTCATGATCATTGATGCCCCACGAGGTGAGATCTTGCATGGAGCCCCAGACCGAGGGTGATTGACCGTCATCTTGAACTTCTTCCATTTTCTAATAATTGCGCCAACAGTTGTTGCCTTCTCACCAAGCTGCTTGCCTATTGTCCTGTAGCCCATCCCAGCATTGTGCAGGTCTACAATTTTATCCCTGATGTCCTTACACAGCTCTCTGGTCTTGGCCATTGTGGAGAGGTTGGAGTCTGTTAGATTGAGTGTGTGGACAGGTGTATTTTATACAGGTAACGAGTTCAAACAGGTACAGTTAATACAGGTAATGAGTGGAGAACAGGAGGGCTTCTTAAAGAAAAACGAACAGGTCTGTGAGAGCCGGAATTCTTATTGGTTGGTAGGTGATCAAATACTTATGTCATGCAATAAAATACAAATTAATTACTTAAAAATCATACAATGTGATTTTCTGGATTTTTAGATTCCGTCTCTCACAGTTGAAGTGTACCTATGATAAAAATGACAGACCTCTACATGCTTTGTAAGTAGGAAAACCTGCAAAATCTGCAGTGTATTAAATACTTGTTCTCCCCACTGTACATATTACCTTGATTACCTCGACTAACCTGTTCCCCCGCACATTGACTCTGTACCGGTACCCCTGTATACAGCCTCACTAAAAATCCACCTTTCCAGAAATAAGTCTCTCACTGTTGCTGCTTGCTACAGACCCCCCTCAGCCCCCAGCTGTGCCCTGGACACCATATGTGAATTGATTGCCCCCCATTTATCCTCAGAGTTCTTACTGCTTGGTGACCTAAATTGGGATATGCTTAATACCCCGGCCATCCTACAATCCAAACTAGATGCCCTCAATCTCACGCAAATTATCAACGAACCTACCAGGTACAACCCTAAATCTGTAACCATGGGTACCCTCATAGATATCATCCTGACTAACTTACCCTCTAAATACACCTCCGCTGTCTTCAACCAGGATCTCAACGATCACTGCCTTATTGCCTGCGTCCGTAACGGGTCCGCGGTCAAACGACCACCCCTCATCACTGTCAAACGCTCCCTAAAACACTTTAGCGAGCAGGCCTTCCTAATTGACCTGGCTCAGGTATCCTGGATGGATATAGATCTCATTCCGTCAGTAGAGGATGCCTGGTTGTTCTTTAAAAGTAATTTCCTCTCAATCTTAAATAAACATGCCCCATTCAAAAAATACAGAACTAAGAACAGATATAGCCCCTTGTTCTCCTCAGACTTGACTGCCCTTGACAAGCACAAAAACATCCTGTGGCGTACTGCATTAGCATCAAATAGCCCCCGCGATATGCAACTTTTCAGGGAAGTTAGGAACCAATATAGACAAGCAGTCAGGAAAGCAAAGGCTAACTTTTTCAAACAGAAATTTGCATCCTGTAGCACTAACTCCAAAAAGTTTTGGGACACTGTAAAGTCCATGGAGAATAAGAGCACTTCCTCCCAGCTGCCCACTGCACTGAGGCTAGGAAACACTATCACCACCGATAAATCTACAATAATCGAGAATTTCAACAAGCATTTTGCTACGGCTGGCCATACTTTCCACCTGGCTACCACTACCCCGGCCACCAACTCTGCACCCTCCGCTGCAACTTGCCCATGCCCCCCCCCCCGCTTCTCCTTCACACAAATTCAGACAGCTGATGTTCTGAAAGAGCTGCAAAATCTGGACCCCTACAAATCAGCTGGGCTAGACAATCTGGACCCTTTCTTTCTAAAACTAGCCGCCGAAATTGTCGCAACCCCTATTACTAGTCTGTTCAACCTCTCTTTCGTAACGTCTGAGATCCCCAGAGATTGGAAAGCTGCCGCGGTCATCCCCCTCTTCAAAGGGGGTGACACTCTAGATCCAAACTGTTACAGACCTATATCCATCCTGACCTGCCTTTCGAAAGTATTTGAAAGCCAAGTTAACAAACAGATTGCTGACCATTTCGAATCCCACCGTACCTTCTCCGCTATGCAATCCGGTTTCCGAGCTGGTCATGGGTGCACTTCAGCCACGCTCAAGGTCCTAAACGATATTATTACCGCGATCGATAATAGACAGTACTGTGCAGCCGTCTTCATCGACCTGGCCAAGGCTTTCGACTCTGTCAACCACCGCATTCTTATTGGCAGACTAAATAGCCTTGGTTTCTCAAATGACTGCCTCGCCTGGTTCACCAACTACTTCTCAGATAGAGTTCAGTGTGTCAAATCGGAGGGCCTGTTGTCTGGACCTATGGCAGTCTCTATGGGGGTGCCACAGGGTTCAATTCTTGGGCCGACTCTTTTCTCTGTGTATATCAATGATGTCGCTCTTGCTGCTGGTGACTCTCAGATCCACCTCTACGCAGACGACACCATTTTGTATACATCTGGCCCTTCATTGGACACTGTGTTAACAAACCTCCAAACGAGCTTCAATGCCATACAACACTCCTTCAGTAGCCTCCAACTGCTCTTAAACACTAGTAAAACTAAATGCATGCTCTTCAATCGAAGCACAGGCACCCGCCCACCCGACTAGAATCACCACTCTCGACGGGTCTGACCTAGAGTATGTGGACAACTACAAATACCTAGGTGTCTGGTTAGACTGTAAACTCTCATTCCAGACTCACATTAAGAATCTCCAATCCAAAGTTAAATCCAGAATCGGCTTCCTATTTCGTAACAAAGCCTCCTTCACTCATGCTGCCAAACATGCCCTCGTAAAACTGACTATCCTACCGATCCTTGACTTCGGCGATGTCATTTACAAAATAGCCTCCAACACTCTACTCAGCAAATTGGATGTAGTCTATCACAGTGCCATCCGTTTTGTCTCCAAAGCCCCATACACTACCCACCACTGTGACCTGTACGCTCTTGTTGGCTGGACCTCACTACATGTTCGTCGTCAAACCCACTGGCTCCAGGCCATCTATAAATCACTGCTAGGCAAATCCCCGCCTTATCGTAGCTCATTGGTCACCATAGCAACACCCACCCGTAGTCTGCGCTCCAGCAGGTATATCTCACTGGTCATTCCCAAAGCCAACCCCTCCTTTGGCCGCAATTCCTTCCAGTTCTCTGCTGCCAATGACTGGAACGAATTGCAAAAATCTCTGAAGCTGGAGACTCTTATCTCCCTCACTAACTTTAAGCATCAGTTGTCAGAGCACCTTACCGATCACTGCACCTGTACACAGCCCATCTGAAATTAGCCCACCCAACTACCTCATCCCTATATTGTTATTTATTTTGCTATTTTGCACCCCAGTATCTCTATTTGCACATAATCTCTTGCACATCTAGCATTCCAGTGTTAATACTAATTGTAATTATTTTGCACTATAGCCTATTTATTGCCTTACCTCCATAACTTGCTACATTTGCACACACTGTATATAGATTTTCTATTGTGTTATTGACTGTACGTTTTGTTTATTCCATATGTAACTCTGTGTTGTTGTTGTTTTTACCGCACTGCTTTGCTTTATCTTGGCCAGGTCGCAGTTGTAAATGAGAACTTGTTCTCAACTGGCTTACCTGGTTAAATAAAGGTGAAATAAAAAAAATAAAAAAATAAAACTACTGTTATTTTACTGCTGCTCTTTAATTGTTTTTAATGTTAATTTTTTTGTCATTTATTTTTCTTAAAACTGCATTGTTGGTTAAGGGCTTGTAAATAAGCATTTCACTGTAAGGTCTACACCTGTTGTATTCGGCGTATGTGACAAATAACATTTTATTTGATTTTAAGTAGTCTTTGTGGAGTTGGGGTAGGTAACAACTTGAAGTAGGGGCATTAGTATAATGGTCCTTAAACCTTAACACTGCTGTTTGTAACGAATGAAGGCTAACAACAGTACATACTCACATTATTCGTTTTTCCCATTTTAAGAAAAGCCATCATGACTAGTTAGTTTTCTAGCCTGACCATTCCTTAATCAAATCAAATCAAATCACATTTTATTTGTCACATGCGCTGAATACAACAGGTGTAGACCTTACTGTGAAATGCTTACTTACAGCCCTTAACCAACAATGCATTTATTTTTTAATAAAAAAGTAAAATAAAACAACAACAACAAAAAAAAAGTGTTGAGAAAAACAGAGCAGAAGTAAAATAAAATAACAGTAGGGAGGCTATATATACAGGGGGGTACCGGTGCAGAGTCAATGTGCGGGGGGCACCGGCTAGTTGAGGTAGTTGAGGTAATATGTACATGTGGGTAGAGTAAAGTGACTATGCATAAATAATTAACAGAGTAGCAGCAGCGTAAAAGGATGGGGTGGGGGGGAAGTGCAAATAGTCCGGGTAGCCATGATTAGCTGTTCAGGAGTCTAATGGCTTGGGGGTAGAAGCTGTTGAGAAGCCTTTTGGAACTAGACTTGGCGCTCCGGTACCGCTTGCCGTGCGGTAGCAGAGAGAACAGTCTATGACTAGGGTGGCTGGAGTCTTTGACCATTTTTAAGCCTTCCTCTGACACCGCCTGGTATAGTGATGTACTGGGCCGTACGCACTACCCTCTGTAGTGCCTTGCGGTCGGAGGCCGAGCAGTTGCCATACCAAGCGGTGATGCCAGTCAGGATGCTCTCGATGGTGCAGCTGTATAACGTTTTGAGGATCTGAGGACCCATGCCAAATCTTTTCAGTCTACTGAGGGGGAATAGGCTTTATCGTGCCCTCTTCGCGATTGTCTTGGTGTGTTTGGACAATGATAGTTCGTTGGTGATGTGGACACCAAGGCACTTGAAGCTCTCAACCTGTTCCACTACAGCCCTGTCGATGAAAATGGGATCGTGCTCAGTCCTCTTTTTTTTCCCTGTAGTCCACAATCATCTCCTTTGTCTTGGTCACGTTGAGGGAGAGGTTGTTATCCTGGCACCACACGGCCAGGTCTCTGACCTCCTCCCTATAGGCTGTCTCATCGTTGTCGGTGATCAGGCCTACCATTGTTGTGTCGTCGGCAAACTTAATGATGGTGTTGGAGTCGTGCCTGGCATACAGTCATGGGTGAACAGGGAGTACAGGAGGGAACTGAGCACGCACCCCTGAGGGGCCCCCGTGTTGAGGATCAGCGTGGCAAATGTGTTGTCACCTACCCTTACCACCTGGGGGCGGCCCGTCAGGAAGTCCAGGATCCAGTTGCAGAGGGAGGTGTTTAGTCTCAGGATCCTTAGCTTAGTGATGAGCTTTGAGGGCACTATGGTGTTGAACGCTGAGCTGTAGTCAATGAATAGCATTCTCACGTAGGTGTTCCTCTTGTCCAGGTGGGAAAGGGCAGTGTGGATCTGTTGGGGCGGTATGCAAATTGGAGTGGGTCTAGGGTTTCTGGGATAATGGTGTTGATGTGAGCCATGACCAGCCTTTCAAAGCACTTCATGGCTACAGACGTCAGTGCTACGGGTCTGTAAACATTTAGGCAGGTTATCTTAGTGTCCTTGGGCACAGGGACTATGGTGGTCTGCTTGAAACATGTTGGTATTACAGACTCAGTCAGGGACATGTTGAAAATGTCAGTGAAGACACTTGCCAGTTGGTCAGCACATGCTCGGAGTACACGTCCTGGTAATCCGTCTGGCCCTGCGGCCTTGTAAATGTTGACCTGATTAAAAGTTTTACTCACATTGGCTACGGAGAGCGTGATCACATAGTCATCCGGAACAGCTGGTGTTCTCATGCATGCTTCAGTGTTGCTTGCCTCGACGCGAGCATAGAAGTGGTTTAGCTCGTCTGGTAGGCTTGTGTCACTGGGCAGCTCGCGGCAGTGCTTCCCTTTATAGTCTGTAATAGTTTTCAAGCCCTGCCACATCCGACGAGGTAACATGGGCATGTGTGTGTGTGTGTGTGTGTGTGTGTGTGTGTGTGTGTGTGTGCACTGGTATGCCAGTTCCACAGGTGCTTCCGAGCGCTGCTGAGGTGCCAAGAGCCACAGAGGGGTTCCAGCCTCAGGAACTCTTCCAAGGCGCCGCCCAAAGTCGTCCGCGGCGGCGCCCGCAAAACCAACCACCACAACTTAACTTTCATGGTTGCCTCCCTTGGGCAGCCCACCAGTGTCGTCCCCCAGCTTGGGAATGCAACCCTGGACTAAGCCACCCCTGCTTACTCTGACATGGTGTGGTTATTGGCCCACTACAACGCCGAAGGCCTGGGGCCTTCAGGGGTTACGACCCCTAGGAACCAATTACAGGGAGGGGAGGGGGATCCAGAGGGGCCATTAAAGTGCTGTTACGTTGCTTGCCGTTTGCCAGTATGATGGACAGCAGGCATAGAGGAAAATCTGAACGCCTCCGGACTCTTTGGAAGTGGAGCCGCAGGAGCTGCTAGTGCGTCTTGAGGAAGGACATCAATCTGTCTGGCTCTGCACAAGCTTATACATTCTGTCGCCGTTTACTAGCTCAAATACGCGTATGGACCGAGAGTGGGGAGAAAAGGGTGCGAATAAGTTATTTTGTGCAATTTCTAACGTTTAGAAGAATATATTAGTTCCATGAAATGTTGTGATGTGATTTCCCCCTCTGTCAGTGTACCTTTATAGTACAAAAAAGAGAGAGAGATGAAGAGTGTATTTTTGTATTGAGCGGAGATTGGAGTCACAGATTGAGGGAACTCAAGTATTGTATTTCAATTATTTTCAGGTGACTCTTTTCAAAGGTGTGAAGATGACAAAGCTCTCAGAATTTTGAGCATTGATCTGTTGCTGTATTCCATTTCCTATCAAATACTTTTCATTGGTTTCATCACTCGACACTTAAAGCATATTCAACTGTAGCTAGTCACACGTTACTTGTTGTATATCATTTGTCATAAACATAGGTAGCATGTCTGGCATGTATATATCTTCATTTTATGTAAATATACAAAAAAAGTACAAGAAACTGCTTAAAACTTATCACCAGTTGATAAAATGTGGAGTCTCGAGGTCCAGGGAACACTTTTAGAAAAAAGGGTTCCAAAAGGGTTCTTTGGTTGTCCCCATAGCAGAACCCTTTTTGGTTCCAGGTAGAACCCTTTCGGGTTCTATGTAGAACCCTCTGTGGAAAAGGTTCTACATGGAACCACAAAAGGTTTTACCTGGAACCAAAAGGGTTCTACCTGGAACCAAGAATGGTTCTTCAAAGGGTTCTCCTATGGGGACAGCCGAAGAACCCTGTTAGGTTCTAGATAGCACCTTTTTGTGTACTGTTGGTTTGGTTTTCTCCCTGGTGGTTAATTGATCGATTCGTGTTACTGGTTGGCCGGAGATTCCACTCTATGTATTAGGTCGCAATCAGTCCCTGATTATTTCTGGCTTTGAGGTCCAGATCCAAAATGTTTAGACAGAAATGTTGTCATTTTGTGTTATGTTGGGTCTGTAAGCACTGCAATCCTCAAGTGACTTGAGTAGAGCCCTGCTATGTAATTTAATGGTCCATTGCAGCCGGGTTTTTTTCTCAATATCAAATAATTTCTGGGTAACATTTAAATACCTTACTGTGATTGTTTTCAATTAAAATGGTCAAAGGAAACCAAAATAGCTTCTTAGAAAAATAGCAATTTCTCAAACAATAATTTTGCTAGGACTGTCTGGAAGTGGTCTGAGTGGGGAGGGGAAAACTTAAAATATATTTTATTGGCAAAGAGGTTTGGAACTCTCTTTCTTATTGGGCTATTAACTATATCATTTACCACCTGGTGATGTCACTATGGAAGGCCAAAACTCCATCCCACCAAAACAGGCTGAAATTTCAGGTGGTCTTTTCAAACAGCTCTTACACTAAAAGGGCATTATCATCATTTTCACAATTTCACAGTATTATTCCAACCTCATAGTGTGAAAATAAATGTTTTGACTGCACTGGGCCTTTAAACAACTTTACAGCATTATGATACAATAGTTTGTTCCTTTTCATGTGAATTATGATTGCGGGTTTCATGATTTAGCTAGGTGTCGAGCCAGAATGTGTCTTACTGTAGACATGTTTAGATATCAACCCACTAAATTAGAATTGCTAACGTTAGCATGTGCGTTACTCGCCACCCATCATCTTGATTGGTAATCAGCGTTTACCCTTTTTATTACTACCACTACATCCCTGGTTTTATGTCTAGCCAGTTTGTGATACCCACATTTGGTCAAAACAAGGGACTTCCCGGTTAAGCCTACAATAATATAATATGCCATTTAGCAGACACTTTTATCCAAAGCGACTTACAGTCATGCATGCATACATTTTTGTGTATGGGTGGTCCCGGGGATCGAACTCACTACCTTGGCGTTACAAGCGCCGTGCTCTACCAGCTGAGCTACAGAGGACCACAATGACGTGAAATGATTGTAGTACACTTCTGTCAGTTTTTTTAAATGCAAACGGTGCAGGCCTCATCTATATAAAAAATGGCTTTGAAGGTATCAATAAAAAGGTCTGACAGTAATTACCTGGAAATTATATAGTAATAATCTATTCATTACTGCTAGCTTGCTACTTCTACTGCTAGCTAGCTACTTCTACTGCTAGCTAGTTTGTTTACTTTGACTAATTGGTCTAATTTCTATATCAGTTAGTACTCTGGGACATCAAACTATGAAAATAATCACAGTTAAATCATACCCAATTGGGTCTGAAGAATGTCAAAGTGCATGGATTGTTATGACATGACGGTATAAAGTGAAAGTAGAGGAGTCGTAAGTGCATGTCACCTGACATAATTTACTGTAGCTGTTGGACCCCAACTTTTGAGGTTATACCCAGTGCTTCTGGTGGAAATAAAAATGTGTATTGGCGCAGCAGTAAGTAAATCTACTGGCCCACTTCATGTATATAGCTGTATGAACAAAGCACACGTTCTGAATTAGTTTCATTTTAACTTCTTGTTCATTTACATTTTAGTCATTTAGCAGATGCTCTTACCCAGAGCGACTTACAGTCAGTGAATACATTTTTTTGTGTGTATTTTTTTATACTGGCCCCCCGTGGGAATCGAACCCACAACCCTGGCATTGCAAACACCATGCTCTATCAACTGAGCTACATCCCTGCCGGCCATTCCCTCCCCTACCCTGGACGACGCTGGGCCAATTGTGCGCCGCCCATGAGTCTCCCGGTCGCGGCCAGCTGCGACAGAGCCTGGATTCAAACCAGGATCTCTAGTGGCACAGTTAGCACTGCGATGCAGTGCCTTAGACCACTGCGCCACTCAGGAGTACACAAATTCAAATCTGAAAAATCACCCGGTAACCATGAGCTGACAGGAGTCGTACGTCTGCATATTGTTTGAAATGTGCTTGTTTGCATTGTGTTGAGTTTTTATATTAAATCAGAAGAAGTTGATGTTACATGATTTTTGTTGGTTATGTAGGAGTTATAAATGGCTTGAATTGACCACGCTGAATAAGTGTAACCATTGGTGGTGTAATGTTATCTCGCTGGGAAAATGTATTTTCAAGAGTGTACATAGATGTGTCTTTAACTAACTGACAAATAGCAACGGTTAACTATGGACAGACCAGTTACAGTACGTAAATAAGGTTATACCAAATCAAGAGGAATTTTATACTGTTTTGAGGGTTGCGGTTTAATAAATACTTTTTTGAAAACAATGTCTTCTGTTGTTGAAGTATTCTGTAGAGAGCTGCTGTACACATTGAAAGTACAAACAAGTATCTGTTAACTGTAAAGTAAAATGATATAGAAGTGTTACACAATGTGCAGATCTATGATAATTAGGTAGCCTTATCATAGCTAGAACGACCCATAGGGCAGGAGCCTATCTCTGTAGTGTGAGGTATCTTGATGGAAAGTATACCCCCCTGGACAGATCTAGTCTTTTGCAAGGCCTTACCCCCCCTTCAGAAAATATTCAGACCCCTTGACTATCTCCACATTTTGTTACGTTACAGCCTTATTCTAAAATTGATTAAATTTTAACACACAGTACCCCATAATGACAAAGCAAAAACAGGTTTCTATAAATTTTTGCCAAAAAAAATAAAAAATTAATGGAAATATTACATTTACATAAGTATTCAGACCCTTTACTCAGCACTTTGTTGAAGCACCTTTGGCAGCGATTACAGCCTTGTGTCTTCTTGGGTATGACACTACAAGCTCGGCACACCTGTATTTGGGGAGTTTCTCCCATTCTTCTCTGCAGATCCTCTCAAGCTCTGTCAGGTTGGATGGGGAGCGTCGCTGCACAGCTATTTTCAGGTCTCTCCAGAGATGTTAGATCGGCTTCAAGTCCGGGCTCTGGCTGGGCCAAGGACATTCAGAGACTTGTCCCAAAGCCACTCCTACGTTGTCTTGACTATGTGCTTAGGGTCGTTGTCCTGTTGGAAGGTGAACCTTTGCCCCAGTCTGAGGTCCTGAGCGCTCTGAAGCAGGTTTTCATCAAGGATCTCTCTGTACTTTTCTCCGTTCATCTTTGCCTCGATCCTGACTAGTCTCCCAGTCCCTGCCGCTGAAGAACATCCCCACAGCATGATGCTGCCACCACCATGCTTCACCGTAGGGATGGTGCCAGGTTTCCTCCAGACGTGACGCTGGACATTCAGGCCAAAGAGTTCAATCTTGGTTTCATCAGACCAGAGAATCTTGTTTCTCATGGTCTGAGAGTCTTTAGGTGCCTTTTGGAATCAGAATACAGAATCTTACAGAATAAATGGCAGGGGACTGTATAGATTGCATATGCCTCTTGCAGAGTATTACACCCCACAGTAAACTCAGATGGGCAACAGTAGTAACTAACTACGAAGAACAATATGCTAATGTCACACAACTCCCTTTGGGCCCGCACACCATCCCACCAGTCCAGAGATATGCACTGAGTGTACAAAATATTAGGAACACCCCCCTTTGCCCTCAGACCAGCCTCAATTCGTCGGGGCATGGACTCTACAAGGTGTCGAAAGCGTTCCACAGGGATGCTAGGCCCATGTTGACGTCAATGCTTCCCACACTTGTGTCAAGTTGCCTGGATGTCCTTTGGGTGGTGGATACACACAGGAAACTGTTGAGCATGAAAAAAACAGCAGCATTGCAGTTCTTGACACACTCAAACCAGTGCACCTGGCACCTACTACCATACCCCGTTCAAAGGCACTTAAATCTTTTGTCTTGCCCATTCACCCTCTGAATGGCACACACACAATCCATGTCTCAATTGTCTCAAGGCTTAAAAATCCTTCTTTAACCTGTCTCCTCCCCTTAATCTACCATGATTGAAGTGGATTTAACAAGTGGCATCAATAAGGGATCATAGCTTTCACCTGGATTCACCTGGTTAGTCCATGTCATGGAAAGAGCAGGTGTTCCTAATGTTTTGTACACTTAGTGTAAATTAGTTCAGTTGTTGATGGGCAGAGACAGAGATGTTGCCGAGGGAGACATCAACGCCTCACAACCCTGAGCTGTAGAGTCAAGAGGAAGGGCAGATGTTCCGGCCCCCTAGTAACCACCGCAGCAACCTATCAGGGCACAGGTCACACAGGTCGGAGAGAGTTTGAGAGGCAGGTTTATGGTACCCCCTAGACTCTCAGGAAACACCAACATAAAGTGTCTTAATATGGCAGTGGGCCACCACGAGCCTCCAGAACAGCTTTCAATGTGCCTTGGCATAGATTCTACAACTGTTTGGTGTTTTGTTGATGGTCGTGGAAAACGCTGTCTCAGGTGCAGCTCCAGAATCTCCTATAAGTGTTAAATTGGGTTGAGATCTGGTGACTGAGACTGCATGTGGTTTACATCGTGGTTTACATCTTTTTCATGCTCATCAAACATTCAGTGACCACTGGTGCCCTGTGGATGGGGGGCGTTGTCATCCTGGAAGAGGCCACTCCCATCAGGATAGAAATGATTCCCCATAGGTTGAAGGCGATCACTCAGAATGTCTGTGTATTTATTGGTATGTCTGTGTTTTCTTTCTGCTTGCATTTTGCATTTGCAGGTACTGGCTGATTAACCTTGTAATAATGCGAGTCAGTTGTTTTGATAAATGACCGCCCTGTAATGACACAGGCCCTGCGTCGTATCTTTCTCTTCCCGCCGCAGTAAAACGTCAAGGACTCCTCGATGTGGTTAAAGGTGAGGAAAACAAACAGAAGGAGGAAATGAAATGCTGCTCTTGAGCTCTTTGACCTGACAGAAAGTTGACCTCTTCTGAGTAATGAGGATGATTTCCTCACCTCCATTTCATCATGTTGCCAGTCCTTTTCATTTCACAGTTCACACAAGGTGGCGCTACGAATAATTAGCCTTGTTTTACATTAATCATTTTTTGGATTACACCAGTGTTAGGAAAAATAATTGGTAACTGATTTTTATAATCATTCATAATTGTTTTCATGATTTCCTTTTTCATTTTTGGGCAATTATCTGTCCAAAATGTATGTTTTTCTCATCCTTAACCACAGGTTAGACCACTGATAAATATTCTGTGAGATTTGAAATTGCATTTAAATCACAGCCGTATGCTGTTGATGTTTTCTGTACTCTGCTCCTGTAAACGAATGGCGTCTGTGACACCGGTCGTGCTCCAAATCTGTCCTATATTGTATTGACGCACCCCAACAGGTGGGAAATTGTCTTCGGCTCTCTCACACTTAGTGCCATGGCGCTTGGCTGTGTGCCCAGCTATCAGTGGACGGCCAGCTGCAAAATGAAGAGCCACTGAGTAAATAGACCGAGAGATGGGGGCAGGAAGTTCAATAGCTGATTGATTAATTGTGTGTATTACTACAAGAAGTTGCCTCGTATGGATTTTATTTTTTAAAGACGATTATTCCATCTGACCGCTCAGGATGTGGGTGCAGCAGCTCTCATGTTCCCCCTTAGATTCCTCTTCAAATCAGTTCCAGAACACCTTATTTGTTGGTAAATGCTCTTTGGTAATCGGAAGGAGTCCACCCATGTGGTAATCATTATTGCATTGCAGAAAGAATGTGGGTAAGGGTTTGTCAAACGGGGTAAATTAATGTACGGCTTACTTCACCTTTCTCTTATCGGTACTGTAGCGATACAGAATACATAGGATGACAGGATGGGTGCACAAATCCAAGTTCACCTCTAAGGGGTGGTCTGAACACAAGCAAATAACCACGGTTATTGGTATCTGGTATCATTGTTGTGGTTATTTAATTAATAAGCTCATTGTAAAAAATACAAATGTGTATTACAAGGAATATATGTGATTATTTATTGACTAATTGAGTTTTAAAAACTATTGTATTTGTGAAATTGTATTATGTTTATAATGAAGAGTGTGTAGTGAGCAACAAGAGATGGAAGCTAAATGTCACAAAGAAATGGCCAAATGTGTTTCCAGGGCTGATTTCTGGTCCCAGTCCGTCCATCTAGAAACCAAATGTGTTTCCAGGGCTGATTTCTGGTCCCAGTCCGTCCATCTAGAAACCCTACACACTATCTCAGGCCTAAATTCAATCAATTCAAGCTTTAACACGCGATAGCAAACACCCGCAGGGCTATTTTTTTTGACAGTGTCGGAGATGTAACTTGCGTTAGAGCTGTCAAATTGGTGAGCGGATGCTCGTGTGGTCATTGCCACGAAGCCACACCCGTCCCACTCGCGTTAGAAGTTCAGAAGGAGAAAGTGTAGCCTATCTAGAAATAATAAACAATCAAACAGAACACAAACAAAATAATCAAGATTTCTATCAGCCTAATCGAGGTGTAGATTACATCTCACATTCCAGTGTTCAAACGTGTTAAAAAGGCTGCGTGGGATTCCTACTAATGCGACTCCATGCAGCCAATGGCTATGTCCTCTTAGCAATGTCCTCTTAAGAGCGTCTGCTAAATGACTAAATTGTAAATGTATAATGCCAGGAGCTGCTGGTGGATCTCACAGCTTTAACGCAGTTCCACCTCCAACACCGACAATGTGAGTGTCGGCTAGCGTGGATCTGATAGAATCTAACCCCCAGTAGATCTGATAAAATCTAGCCCCCAGTAGATCTGATAGAATCGAGCTCCCAGTAAATATGATATAATCTAACCCCCTGTAGATCTGATAGAATCTAGCCCCCAGTAGATCTGGTATAATCTAGCCCCCATTATAACTGATAGAATCTAGCCCCCAGTAGATCTGATAGAATCTAGCCCCCAGTAGATCTGATAGAATCGAGCTCCCAGTAAATATGATATAATCTAACCCCCAGTAGATCTGATAGAATCTAGCCCCTAGTAGATCTGATAGAGTCTAGCCCCCAATAAGCTATACAGACTTCTTGTTAAGCAACATTGCAGACTTGGGCTCTGAACAAAAATGTATAAACAGCCCTGATAGAAAACCTACCAGAACCCTGGAGCCAATTACCACTGGAGTCTTGAGGAGATGTTAGCTCCCTCTCCCCCTACACTCCACCTCCCTTTTCATGACTTCCTAGGTTGGTACTGGAGATGAGGGCTCCCCAATGAGGATGATAATGAGAAAATTAAAAATAGATAAGCCTAGTTGCCCAATATCCTTGCTTTCAATCAATTCATTTTGGCTGGTTTTCATATATACAGTGGGGAGAACAAGTATTTGATACACTGCCGATTTTGCAAGTTTTCCTACTTACAAAGCATGTAGAGGTCTGTAATTTTTATCATAGGTACACTTCAACTGTGAGAGACGGAATCTAAAACAAAAATCCAGAAAATCACATTGTATGATTTTTAAGTAATTAATTTGCATTTTATTGCATGACATAAGTATTTGATCACCTACCAACCAGTAAGAATTCCGGCTCTCACAAACCTGTTAGTTTTTCTTTAAGAAGCCATCCTGTTCTCCACTCATTACCTGTATTAACTGCACCTGTTTGAACTCGTTACCTGTATAAAAGACACCTGTCCACACACTCAATCAAACAGACTCCAACCTCTCCACAATGGCCAAGACCAGAGAGCTGTGTAAGGACATCAGGGATAAACTTGTAGACCTGCACAAGGCTGGGATGGGCTACAGGACAATAGGCAAGCAGCTTGGTGAGAAGGCAACAACTGTTGGCGCAATTATTAGAAAATGGAAGAAGTTCAAGATGACGGTCAATCACCCTCGGTCTGGGGCTCCATGCAAGATCTCACCTCGTGGGGCATCAATGATCATGAGGAAGGTGAGGGATCAGCCCAGAACTATACGGCAGGACCTGGTCAATGACCTGAAGAGAGCTGGGACCACAGTCTCAAAGAAAACCATTAGTAACACACTACGCCGTCATGGATTCAAATCCTGCAGCGCACGCAAGGTCCCCCTGCTCAAGCCAGCGCATGTCCAGGCCCATCTGAAGTTTGCCAATGACCATCTGGATGATCCAGAGGAGGAATGGTAGAAGGTCATGTGGTCTGATGAGACAAAAATTTAGCTTTTTGGTCTAAACTCCACTCGCCGTGTTTGGAGGAAGAAGAAGGATGAGTACAACCCCAAGAACACCATCCCAACCATGAAGCATGGAGGTGGAAACATCATTCTTTGGGGATGCTTTTCTGCAAAGGGGACAGGACGACTGCACCGTATTGAGGGGAGGATGGATGGGGCCATGTATCGCGAGATCTTGGCCAACAACCTCCTTCCCTCAGTAAGAGCATTGAAGATGGGTCGTGGCTGGGTCTTCCAGCATGACAACGACCCAAAACACACAGCCAGGGCAACTAAGGAGTGGCTCCGTAAGAAGCATCTCAAGGTCCTGGAGTGGCTTAGCCAGTCTCCAGACCTGAACCCAATAGAAAATCTTTGGAGGGTGCTGAAAGTCCGTATTGCCCAGCGACAGCCCCGAAACCTGAAGGATCTGGAGAAGGTCTGTATGGAGGAGTGGGCCAAAATCCCTGCTGCAGTGTGTGCAAACCTGGTCAAGACCTACAGGAAACGTATGATCTCTGTAATTGCAAACAGAGGTTTCTGTACCAAATATTAAGTTCTGCTTTTCTGATGTATCAAATACTTATGTCATGCAATAAAATGCAAGTTAATTACTTAAAAATCATACAATGTGATTTTCTGGATTTTTGTTTTAGATTCCGTCTCTCACAGTTGAAGTGTACCTTTGATAAAAATGACAGACCTCTACATGCTTTGTAAGTAGGAAAACCTGCAAAATCGGGCAGTGTATCAAATACTTGTTCTCCCCACTTTTTTTTGTTTTATGCAATGGGAAGTATCCTATACAAACAGACAGACAGACAGACAGACAGACAGACAGACATACAGACAGACAGACAGACAGACAGACAGACAGACAGACAGACAGACAGACAGACAGACAGACAGACAGACAGACAGACAGACAGACAGACAGACAGACAGACAGACAAAAAGCACACAGGACTTCACATGCCTCTATTTCTTCTGGTTTTGTTATCAGTCATTTAATTATTTCGCCTTTATTCATCAAGGTTAGTATCATTGAGATCAAACGTCTTGTGCAAGGAGCAAAGGAAGACCTGGTCCCGTATCCACAATGTATCTCAGAGTAGGAGTACTGATCTAGGATCTGTCCAGGTAATCTTATTTATTATGATCTAAAAGGCAAAACTGATCCTAAATCAGCAATCCTGCTCTGAGAATCTTTGTGGCTGTGGGCCCTGGTCCAAGTGCTAAATTCTTCATTGTGCTGAGCGTCACAAAAAAACTTAAAGGGCCAGATTGTTGTTGTCGAGAGGGACTCAAACAACTGGGATCTTTGTTTGACCCACTCATATAACTACTGCCGTTATAGTGACAGCACTGCAGACTACAGCCACACCTCTAATTTTGTATAGGCAGTTGGGATGTTTTTCGTCTTTCTTTAGTGTAGCGTTAGCTAGCTACCTCAGATTGCGTGAAGATCAGCAGAGTTTAGGCTTTTGATGATAATAGGTGATAGATAATGGTAACATAGCCATCTAAAGTAAATCTGACGATGTCATAATAACGACAAATTGATGATTTACTTTACAAAACTCTGATTGAAGTTCCAAGCCACGTTCTGGCATCAGTCGGTTATCATAACAAGCATAGAAATGGAGTGACAGACTGTGAAAGCCATGAATAGAAAGCTCTACAGGGGGGAGTGACAAACAGGGTCAGGATTAGAATTCCAGGTGACTGAAGTCTGAAGTGCTGATCCTAGGATCAGTTTAGCCTTTTAGATCATAGTAAATATGATTATATGGACACGGGAGACCTGATCTAGGATCAGTTTAGCCTTTTAGATCATAGTAAATATGATTATATGGACACGGGAGACCTGATCTAGGATCAGTTTAGCCTTTTAGATCATAGTAAATATGATTATATGGACACGGGAGACCTGATCTAGGATCAGTTTAGCCTTTTAGATCATAGTAAATATGATTATATGGACACGGGAGACCTGATCCTAGAACAACACTCCTACTCTGAGACGCTTTGCGAAAACAGGCTGAACATAATCCAAAACACAACCAAAACAAACCGCAAATGCATCCAACAAGTTTGCAGAGTCACAAGCTTTATGTAGTCATTGCATGCAAGGAATATGGGACCAATTACTAAACGTTTGACTACTTTAATATACTAAAGTAGGCCTGGTGGAAATGTCAGAGTACTTATGACTTCTTCAAATGGGGGGGACTAGATACATAAAGTGCTTTAATTTCAAAAACGGTAATGATATTTATGAAAATACACAAAACAATTAAAGGTGACATTATATTCTTAAACCTAAAATGCTGGAGTATAGAGCCAAATAAAATTAAAATAGCTTCACAAATACATATAGAGGGGAGTGTATGTACAGTATTTCAATCTATGTCTATATTTATCTGTGAAAAAGTGTGAAATAAAGTGTGACAAGTTTCGCAAAGATCTCAAAACAGTGGACACTAAAGCACTTATTAGCTGATAATGATCCATTAAGGAAAGTGTCATCCAATTCAACAACACAATTCAACAACGCGCCTTTATGACTGACATGATCACATTTTACATTTACATTTTTAGTCATTTTAGCAGACGCTCTTATCCAGAGCGACTTACAGTTAGTGAGTGCATACATTTTCATACTGTATGCACTGATCACGTGGCCTATTCCTCTACTTTAACATTCCTACACACTGTGTGTATGCCTTATCACCACAGAATAATAACTGTGTGTATGCCTTATCACCACAGAATAATAACTGTGTGTATGCCTTATCACCACAGAATAATAACTGTGTGTATGCCTTATCACCACAGAATAATAACTGTGTGTATGCCTTATCACCACAGAATAATAACTGTGTGTATGCCTTATCACCACAGAATAATAACTGTGTGTCACAAGTGACACTCTATTCTCTTCTGGTCAAAAGTAGTGCATTCTAAAGGAAATAGGGTGCCATTTTGGACGTTTACTAGGACATGATTGGAAGACGGAAGCCATGGTGACACAAAAGCTCGTAAAATCATACAAGGCGGGCCAGTCATTGTGCCAGAGTGAGATTTATATTAAGGTCACTCTTTGTCTCTGTAACAGTGCGGAGTGGGTTGATTATATAATTGAATTACATACGACAGGGGTTGATGGGAATTAGCCGAATAATAAACAGAAATGGGAGATGATTATGCACGGACATGCTAATTGCCCCATCTAATATTATGAAACCCTCTCTCTCAAGTCTAAATCTGAGGAAGAGACTAATTAAAACTGTCATTCAAAAGTGTTAGTCAGAGAAACATTATTATTATATATTTTTTTTACCCTGCCTGAAATTGTCGCATGAGAGCTTTTTCGGGTAGCTATGAGCTTTTTCAGTGGTATCACAATTTCAGGTAATGATTGATACAGTGGGAAGTTGTCGCAACCCCTATTACTAGCCTGTTCAACCTCTCTTTCGTAACGTCTGAGATCCCCAGAGATTGGAAAGCTGCCGCGGTCATCCCCCTCTTCAAAGGGGGTGACACTCTAGATCCAAACTGTTACAGACCTATACCCATCCTGCCCTGCCTTTCGAACGTTTTTGAAAGCCAAGTTAACAAACAGATCACCGACCATTTCGAATCCCACCGTACCTTCTCCGCTATGCAATCCGGTTTCTGAGCTGGTCATGGGTGCACTTCAGCCACGCTCAAGGTCCTAAACGATATTATAACCGCGATCGATAATAGACAGTACTGTGCAGCCGTCTTCATCGACCTGGCCAAGGCTTTCGACTCTGTCAACCACCGCATTCTTATTGGCAGACTAAATAGCCTTGGTTTCTCAAATGACTGCCTCGCCTGGTTCACCAACTACTTCTCAGATAGAGTTCAATGTGTCAAATCGGAGGGCCTGTTGTCTGGACCTACGGCAGTCTCTATGGGGGTGCCACAGGGTTCAATTCTTGGGCCGACTCTTTTCTCCGTGTATATCAATGATGTCGCTCTTGCTGCTGGTGACTCTCAGATCCACCTCTAAGCAGACGACACCATTTTGTATACATCTGGCCCTTCATTGGACACTGTGTTAACAAACCTCCAAACGAGCTTCAATGCCATATAACACTCCTTCAGTAGCCTCCAACTGCTCTTAAACACTAGTAAAACTAAATGCATGCTCTTCAATCGAACGCTGCTGGCACCCGCCCACCCGATTAGAATCACTACTCTCGACGGGTCTGACCTAGAGTATGTGGACAAATACAATACCTAGGTGTCTGGTTAGACTGTAAACTCTCCTTCCAGACTCACATTAAGAATCTCCAATCCAAAGTTAAATCCAGA
Organism: Coregonus lavaretus; assembly: GCF_964263955.1. Taxonomy (NCBI): domain Eukaryota; kingdom Metazoa; phylum Chordata; class Actinopteri; order Salmoniformes; family Salmonidae; genus Coregonus; species Coregonus lavaretus. The sequence continues at coordinate 42,601,561 of NC_140006.1, read as the reverse complement.
ATCGGCTTCCTATTTCGCAACAAAGCCTCCTTCACTCATGCTGCTAAACATGTCCTCGTAAAACTGACTATCCTACCGATCCTTGACTTCGGCGATGTCATTTACAAAATAGCCTCCAACACTCTACTCAGCAAATTGGATGTAGTCTATCACAGTGCCATCCGTTTTGTCTCCAAAGCCCCATACACTACCCACCACTGTGACATGTACGCTCTTGTTGGCTGGTCCTCATTACATGTTCGTCGTCAAACCCACTGGCACCAGGCCATCTATAAATCACTGCTAGGCAAATCCCCGCCTTATCTTAGCTCATTGGTCACCATAGCAACACCCACCCGTAGTATGTGCTCCAGCAGGTATATCTCACTGGTCATCCCCAAAGCCAACACCTCCTTTGGCCGCCATTCCTTCCAGTTCTCTGCTGCCAATGACTGGAACGAATTGCAAAAATCTCTGAAGCTGGAGACTCTTATCTCCCTCACTAACTTTAAGCATCAGTTGTCAGAGCACCTTACCGATCACTGCACCTGTACACATCCCATCTGAAATTAGCCCACCCAACTACCTCATCCCTGTATTGTTATTTATTTTGCTCATTTGCACCCCAGTATCTCTATTTGCACATAATCTCTTGCACATCTATCATTCCAGTGTTAATACTAATTGTAATTATTTTGCACTATAGCCTATTTATTGCCTTACCTCCATAACTTGCTACATTTGCACACACTGTATATATATTTTCTGTTGTATTTTTGACTATATGTTTTGTTTTACCCCATATGTAACTCTGTGTTGTTGTTTTTATCGCACTGCTTTGCTTTATCTTGGCCAGGTCGCAGTTGTAAATGATAACTTGTTCTCAACTGGCTTACCTGGTTAAATAAAGGTTAAATCAATAAAATCTTAAAAAATTAAAAAATGTAGGGGGTTCACAGCAAAGGGGGTGAATACATATGCACGCACCACTTTTCCGTTATTTATTTTTTCATTTCACTTCACCAATTTGGACTATTTTGTGTATGTCCATTACATTAAATCCAAATAAAAAACCATTTAAATTACAGGTTGTAATGCAACAAAATAGGAAAAACGCCAAGGGGGATGATAACTTTTTCAAGGCACTGTAAATGTATGTAAATTGCATGTACATTTGTTTCATATGCATGTACATTTTGGATATGAGCCTTTCTAAGGCTGTTGAAATTCAGAAAATGCGAGTGATTGGTTGTGAGATCAAGTTGTTTTAGAAGGTTAGAAATTCTATCAGTTCATTTGTAAGCGTGCTGACATTCGCTTCTTGATCACAACAATCCTCTTTAATTTGACTTGTAAGCACAGGCAGGTAGATGGGAAATGGACATCAGCATTGCAAAACCACTTTAGCTGAAACAAGGTAGTGCATTTTAGCAGCATTTGGTCTTAAGCATCTATTCTATCAAGGTTCAAAGTACATAATTGCATTCTAAATATTCATAACAGTGTACTTTCCTCGAACTATCACTGGTTGGAAATTGACAATGCACCACTTGTAAGGCATTGCATAGGTTTATGATTAAATGCACTTTCCTATTCACCTCATAGACAGAGGCCTTGACTCAAAGCATTCCAGTTGTCATACTATTAAATTCACTACCACAACATTGTGAAACTTCACAAAAGCAAACAATCAGAACCAAAACAATTTCATGCATCATCAAATTCAATTTTCAAGATTCTGGAAGTTCAACAAAATAATGTATGTTTTGTAAGTGGTTGTAATGGTGGTAAGAAACAATGTGGGGACAATGTGGATATTTCCACTTTCATAACTCAAAACACGTTTCTTCACAGTTCAATGCCAGTGTGAAAGAACTGGATTTACGTAAAGAGTATGCGTTTTGCTACCAGACAGAGTACCACAAAAAGAATGCTGAAATGTTAAAGGGTCGGTAAACCATGGCACCATCACATCATAGATGTAGTGCTGTAAGTAGGTTAATGCAACATGCTTTGACACGTGCTACCTCTGTCCTAACTCTGCTCTTTGTTTGATTTCTGTGATTCCACCTAACGTCATTACAAACACACTCTTCCTTTCTCTCCCATCCCCACATCTGTCAATTTCTCCCACTTATTCTTCCCCTCCTGCCTTTCTCTCACTCACCCTTTCTCTCACTCACCCTTTCTCTCACTCACCCTTTCAGAGTCTCTCTACGGTAAGTGGATTTCATGAAAGCAGTGCGGTGGTATTGTCCATGGCATTCATTTTGTGTCCTTTTTCCCTTGTCAATCGAAGGCAGCACTCCTCACATTTAACTGATTGTTGTCTTCATCGAGCCAATTTAGTTTCTCTCCCATTCACGGAGGAGGTTAGGAGCTCTGCTGCTGATTCAGGCTTCGCTGTCTGGCTGGAACAAATGGCTGCAGACACTGCAGTCCTCCAACGGCTGGGACTGCAAAACTCCCGGGAGTGAACCTATTTTATCAATGTCAACAGTAAATAACCGTAGTGAAAATACTTATCCACGGTAAGTATCAGTAAGGTCAAAAGGTCAACAAAGAGGTCAGGGCCATTAATCGCTCTCTTGATTTTCATTGTTTAGCCATGGACATGCTTTTCAAAATCCTTTGTCTATTCCACTCCCCCTTTCTTCTGTAATACCAAATGATTGTACTGTCAATCAGTACAGTAGGATTATCTTCTTGGGCTCTATGCTCCTTGGCGCAATTGCTCAATTATTGTCTCCTTCTTTGTCTAAAATTAACAGTGACATTTGTGTCAGCTTTTACACTAAAGTGTTAAAAAAATTATGTTAAACGAAAGTTTAAAAAATAGTTCTACTCATACCGACCAAAATGGCAACTGACGGAAAATTACCCAAACGGGCAAAATTACCCAAATGATTGATTTTATCTACGATGTTTGTATGTTTCTGTATGTAATTGTAATTAATGTGTGTCTACGTGTATAATTTGTTTATGGTGCGTCTATGTCTGTATGTTGAAAAATCATGAAAAATCTTGAAAATAGATTTTAACTTGATGAGACTAACCTGGATAAATAAAGATTAAATAAATCAAAAATAGAAAAAGTATTTGAGTAGTTCAAATTGTGTCTCGTTTGTTTTGTTACCACAATCTTTTCTAACTACCCTTCACGGGTTTCCCCAAATGAAATTGGATTCCTATTGCAGAGCTAAATGAAACCTCCCTTCCGCCCCAGATTGCTCATTTTAGTCCCAGGCTCACAAAGTCACAGATATCTCTCATCAAAAAGTCCCTTTGGATTTTGTCAGTGACATCTACGATAACTAATTTCAGTGTATTCTCCCTTGTGCCGCTTGACCACGACCCTGACACTAAGGTTTCATCAAGACTGTCTCTCTCTCTCTCTCTCTTTCTCTCTCTCTCTCTCTCTCTTTCTCTCTGTCTCTCTCTGTCTCTCGCTCTCTCTCTCTCTCTCTCTCTCTGTCTCTCTCTCTCTCTCTCTCTCTCTCTCTCTTTCTCTCTCTCTCTGTCTCTCACTCTCTCTCTATTACCTCTCTCTCTCTCTCTCTCTCTCTCTCTCTCTCTCTGTCTCTCGCTCTCTCTCTCTCTCTCTCTCTATTACCTCTCTCTCTCTCTCTCGCTCTCTCTCTCTCTCTCTCTCTCTCTCTCTCTCTCTCTCTCTCTCTCTCTCTCTCTCTCTCTCTTCTCTCTCTGTCTCTCGCTCTCTCTCTCTCTCTCTCTCTCTCTCTCTCTCTCTCTCTCTCTCTCTCTCTCTCTCTCTCTCTCTCTCTCTCTCTCTCTCTCTCCTCCACAGTCCCCCTCTCCTCCTTTCCCCCTCTTCCCTTCCTCTTTAACCCCACATTTGTCATTAAGCACCACTGCCGGGTTCCCAGGCCCAGCAAGGGTGAATGGAACGATGGAACGATCTTAAATCATTCCGGGGCCAGGTAGGAGTGGTGAAAAACTGGATAGAGTGAGGATATCAGGAGTTGGATAGAGTGAAGATATCAGGAGTTGGATAGAGTGAATATATCAGGAGTTGGATAGAGTGAAGATATCAGGAGTTGGATAGAGTGAAGATATCAGGAGTTGGATAGAGTGAAGATATTAGGAGTTGGATAGAGTGAATATATCAGGAGTTGGATAGAGTGAAGATATCAGGAGTTGGATAGAGTGAAGATATCAGGAGTTGGATAGAGTGAAGATATCAGGAGTTGGATAGAGTGAAGATATCAGGAGTTGGATAGAGTGAAGATATCAGGAGTTGGATAGAGTGAAGATATCAGGAGTTGGATAGAGTGAAGATATCAGGAGTTGGATAGAGTGAAGATATCAGGAGTTGGATAGAGTGAAGATATCAGGAGTTGGATAGAGTGAAGATATCAGGAGTTGGATAGAGTGAAGATATCAGGAGTTGGATAGAGTGAAGATATTAGGAGTTGGATAGAGTGAATATATCAGGAGTTGGATAGAGTGAAGATATCAGGAGTTGGATAGAGTGAAGATATCAGGAGTTGGATAGAGTGAAGATATCAGGAGTTGGATAGAGTGAAGATATCAGGAGTTGGATAGAGTGAAGATATCAGGAGTTGGATAGAGTGAAGATATCAGGAGTTGGATAGAGTGAAGATATCAGGAGTTGGATAGAGTGAAGATATCAGGAGTTGGATAGAGTGAAGATATCAGGAGTTGGATAGAGTGAGGATATTAGAAGTTGGATAGAGTGAAGATATCAGGAGTTGGATAGAGTGAAGATTTCAGGAGTTGATACAGTGAAAATATTAGGAGTTGGATAGAGTGAGGATATTAGAAGTCGGATCACTTTCCACTGGGCAAAAACTGTTTGAATCAATGTTTCTATTTTGTCCGTGACGTGGTGAAAGTGGAAATCCAATAACGAGGAGGCAGAAAGGTAAGTCTAGGCTATTTAGTCCATGGTGCAGGCCATGAACATGAACGCCATGTCGGCAGGTGACCGTGAACTTTAACACCAGTGGGTGCCCACCACCACTATATCCAAAACACAACACTCCTTCCTCCCAGTCACATAGCGGGTTCCCCATAACATTGGGGAGGACGGTGCACCCTAACAGGGCGTGGTGAGGGAGGTGCCTGAAATAGTTTCTGGTGGCAGCCTCTGTGCCTGTGAAGGTGGCACCAGAAAACTCAGCTGCATGTTGGGTGCTGAGTATAAAGGTTTAGCTTTGGAGTTGGCGCTCCGCTTCCACCTAAAGACGTGTTGTCTAGGGCATCCAGGCCAGGGAGGGAGGAGGTGGCAGCAAAGACCCCGCAGCTGACCATCAGGAGTCCTGTAAGAGACAGGTCCAAAGGCTTCTTCCTCGACTGCAGGGAACCACTTAGGGCATCCAGAGTAGCTCCTCATGTACACCACCGGTCAAAAGTTTTAGAACACCTACTCATTCAAGGGTTTTTCTTAATTTTTTACTATTTTCTACATTGTAAAATAATAGTGAAGACATCAAAACTATGAAATAACACATATGGAGTCATGTAGTAACCAAAAAAGTGTTAAACAAATCAAAATATATTTTATGTTTGAGATTCTTCCAATAGCCACCATTTGCCTTGATGACAGCTTTGCACACTCTTGGCATTCTCTCAACCAGCTTCAGCTGGAATGATTTTCCAACAGTCTTGAAGGAGTTCCCACATGTGCTGAGCACTTGTTGGCTGCTTTTCCTTCACTCTGCGGTCCGACTCATCCCAAACCATCTCAATTTGGTTGAGGTCGGGGGATTGTGGAGGCCAGGTCATCTGATGCAGCACTCCATCACTCTCCTTATTGGTAAAATAGCCCTTACACAGCCTGGAGGTGTGTTGGGTCATTGTCCTATTGAAAAACAAATGATAGTCCCACTAAGCCCAAACCAGATGGGATGGCGTATCGCTGCAGAATGCTGTGGTAGCCATGCTGGTTCTAATTAAATCACAGACAGTGTCACAAGCAAGCACCCCCACACCATAACACCTCCTCCTCCATGCTTTACGGTTGGAAAAACACATGCGGAGATCATCCCTTCACCCACACCGCATCTCACAAAGACAGGGCGGTTGGAACCAAAAATCTCAAATTTGAGCTCCAGACCAAAGGACAAATTTCCATCGGTCTAATGTCCATTGCTCGTGTTTCCTGGTCCAAGCAAGTCTCTTCTTATTATTGGTGTCCTTTAGTAGTGGTTTCTTTGCAGCAATTCGACCATGAAGGCCTGATTCACACAGTCTCCTCTGAACAGTTGATGTTGAGATGTGTCTGTTACTTGAACTCCATGAAGCATTTATTTGGGCTGCAATTTCTGAGGCTGGTAACGCTAATGAACTTATCCTCTGCAGCAGAGGTAACTCTGGGTCTTCCATTCCTGTGGCGGTCCTCATGAGAGCCAGTTTCATCGTAGCGCTTGATGGTTTTTGCGACTGCACTTGAAGAAACTTTCAAAGTTCTTGAAATTTTCCGTATTGACTGACCTTCATGTCTTAAAGTAATGATGGACTGTCGTTTCTCTTTGCTTATTTGAGCTGGTGGACTTGGTCTTTTACCAAATAAGGCTATCTTCTGTATACCCCCCTTACCTTACAACACAACTGATTGGCTCAAACCCATTAAGAAGGAAATAAATTCCACTAATTAACTTTTAACAAGGCACACCTGTTAATTGAAATACCTTCCAGGTGACTACCTCATGAAGCTGGTTGAGAGAATGCCAAGAGTGTGCAAAGCTGTCATCAAAGCAAAGGGTGGCTATTTGAAGAATCTCAAATCTAATATATATTTTGATTTGTTTAACACTTTTTTAGTTACTACATGATTCCATTTGTGTTATTTCATAGTTCTGATGTCTTCACTATTATTTTACAATGTAGGAAATAGTAAAAAGAAAGAAAGAAAAACTCTTGAATGAGTAGGTGTGTCCAAACTTTTGACCGGTAGTGTACATAAAATTGTTGGGTACAAAATGCCTTAAATGACCGTGGCCCCTGTCTGCATCCTCCTCCTGCCCAAGACGCATGTCACTGGCCAAGTCTGGGTGCAGTCGGTCTAAGACAGTTGTCAATCGCCTGTTCATTAACAGCTTGGCTGGACTCTTCACAGTAGAGATCATGGGCGTAACATGTTGAGACAGCAGGAACCTTGACAGTCGGGTCTGCCAGTCACCCACTGAGATCCTAGACAGAGCCTCCTTAGTTGTCTGAACCATGCATTCAGCTTGGCCATTGGAGGACGGATGATATGGGGCTGTGGTGACAAGTCTGATTCCGTTCTGCCCAGTGAACTCCTTGAACTCAGCAGGAGTGAAGGCAGCTCCATTGTCTGACACCAGGACGTCACACAACACATGAGTGCCAAACAGCAGACGTAGGGTGCTTATCACAGCAGCAGAGGACATGGAACCATGGGAATCCACTATAATGAGAAAAAGTATTTATTTTGAACGGCCCAGCAAAGTCTAAAGACAATTTCTTTGTTGTCCACTCCCATGGGTGCAAGGCGGCCTTGGGTGGAGCATGGCATGAGTCCTGACAGGTGACGCAGCTGCGCACCACAGCCTCAATTTCCATGTCCATCCCAGGCCACCACGCATAGCTCCGTGCCCATGCCTTCATCGTTGCTATTCCAGGATGCATATCATGCAGCATGGAAAGGACCCCTTCCCTCGCCAGGCCAGGAATCACCCGGCTACCCCACAACACGCAGTTCTTCCGACGAGACCAGTAGGGCCCAAACTGTCTGCCAGGAACCTCGGAGGCCCATCAATGCAGCATCCCAGTGAAGCCCCCGGGGACAGGACAGGATCCTTCAAGGTCAGTGCGGCTATCCTAGAAGCATGGAGACAGGCATCAGGTACCACCTCCAACAGCATGACTTCCCAGGGAGGTGGTGGCTCAGACAAAGTGGTAGCGAGTGGCAGGAGACTAAGGGCATCCACATTAGCCAGCTGCTTCCCTGGATGATAGCAGCTCATAACTATGGGGTCCCAGTATCAGGCTCCATCTGACCATGCGAGGGCAAAGAATCTGGGGCATGGGCTTCATACGATGGAACAGGCCCAATGAGGGCTTGTGGTTGGTGTAGACCACAAAATGGCGACCTGACAAATACTAATGGAACTTCTTGACAGCAAAAATTATCACCAGGGCCTCTTTAACCAGCTGTGCATAGTTCCGTTCAGTGGCAGTTAGGGTCCTAGAAGTGTAGCACACAGGTGCCTCCCGACCATTAGATTCCACGTGACTCAGCAAGGCACCGAGCCCATATGGAGACGCATCCCAAACCAGTAACAAGGGTTTTCTATCATCATAGTGGGCTAACAGCCCATCTGATAGCAGCAGCCACTCAGCCTCTTTATAGGCTTCCTCATTCCAGGGAGCTGCCTGTTCTAGTAGGCCAGGGTTTCCCAAACTCGGAGCCTTGTTGTGTGTTGATAGTCAGGAGCTCCCCTGTGTTATCATCCAAAGCTAGCTTCTGGTAGGCTTATCTCGTGTCCAGCTTTGATACCACGACGGCCCTCAAAGAATTTCACTGGACCTCCCCTGCCCTCCTTTCGGCAAATCTGACCACGACTCCATTTTGCTTCTCCCTTCCTATAGGCAGAAACTCAAACAGGAAGTACCTGTTCTAAGGATTATTCAACACTGGTCTGATGAATCGGAATCCACGCTTCAAGATTGTTTTGATCATGCAGACTGGGATATGTTCCGGGTAGCTTCCGAAAATAATTTAGACATATATACTGAAACATATGTGACTGAGTTTCAAGAAGTGTATAGGTGATGTTGTGCCCACTGTGACCATTAAAACCTACCCTAACCAGAATAGACGTGGATAGACGGCAGCATTCGCGCAAATCTGAAAGCGCGAACCACTGCATTCAACCATGGCAAGGTGACTGGGAATATGGCAGAATACAAACAGTGTAGCTACTCACTCCGCAAGGCAATTAAACTGGTAAAACATAGAGACAAAGTGGAGTCGCAATTCAACGGCTCAGACACGAGACGTATGTGGCAGGGTCTATAGACAATCACGGACTACAAAAAGAAAACCAGCCACGTCGCCAACACCGACGTCTCGCTTCCAGACAAGCTAAACACCTTCTTCGCCCGCTTTGAGGATAACACAGTGCCACTGACGAGGCCCACTACCAAGGACTGTTGCCTCTCCTTCTCCGTGGCCGACGTGATTAAGTCATTTAAGCATGTTAACCCCCGCAAGGCTGCCTGCCCAGCCTTCCCTCAGAGCATGCGCATCCAGCTGGCTGGTGTGTTCATGGACATATTCAATCTCTCCCTTTCCCAGTCTGTTGTTCCCACATGCTTCAAGATGACCACCATTGTTCCTGTACCCAAGAAAGTAAAGGTAACTGAACTAAATGACTATCGCCCTGTAGCATTCACCTCTGTCATCATGAAGTGCTTTGAGAGACTAGTCAAGGATCATATCACCTTTACCTTACCTGTCACCCTAGACCCACTTCAATTTGCTTAAGGCCCCAAAAGATCCACAGACGATGCAATCGCCATCACACTGCACACTGCCCTATCCCATCTGGACAAGAGGAATACCTATGTAAGAATGCTGTTCATTGACTATAGCTCAGTATTCAACACCATAGTACCCTCCAAGCTCATCATTAAGCTTGAGGCCCTGGGTCTGAACCCCACCCTGTGCAACTGGTCCTGGACTTCCTGACGGGCCGCCCCCAGGTGGTGAAGGTAGGAAACAACATCTCCACTTCGCTGTTCCTCAACACTGGGGCCCCACAAGGGTGCATGCTCAGCCCCCTCCTGTACTCCCTCTTCACCCATGACTGCGTGGCCAAGCACGCCTCCAACTAAATCATCAAGTTTGCAGACGACACAACAGTAGTATGCTTGATTACCAACAATGACGAGACCGCCTACATCAACAAAACAAAGGAGATGATCGTGGACTTCAGGAAACAGCAGAGGGTGCACCCCCCTATCCACATCGACGGGACCGCAGTGGAGAAGGTGGAAGCTTCAAGTTCCTTGGCGTACACATCACTGACAAACTGAAATGGTCCACCCACGCAGACAGTGTGGTGAAGAAGGCGCAACAGAGACTCTTCAACCTCAGGAGGCTGAAGAAATTTGGCTTATCACCTAAAACCCTCACAAACTTTTACAGATGCACAATTGAGAGCATCCTGTTGGGCTGTATCACCGCCTGGTACGGCAACTGCACCGCCCACAACCGCAGGGCTCTCCAGAGGGTGGTTCGGTCTGCCGAACGCATTACCTGGGGAAAACTACCCGCCCTCCAAGACACATACAGCACCCGATGCCACAGGAAGGCCAAAAAGATCATCAAGGACATCAACCACCCGAGCCCCTGCCTGTTCAACCCGCTATCATCCAGAAGGCGAGATCAGTACAGGTGCATCAAAGCTGGGACCGAGAAAATGAAAAACAGCTTCTATCTCAAGGCCATCAGACTGTTAAATAGCCATCACTAGCACATTAGAGGCTGCTGCTGCCTATTGAAATCACTGGCCACTTTAAGAAATGGAACACTAGTCACTTTAATAATGTTTACATATCTTGCACTACTCATCTCATATGTATATACTGCATTCTATTCTATAATATTCTACTGTATCTTAGTCCATGCCGCTCTGTCATTGCTTGTCCATATCTATATATATTCTTAAATCCCATTCGTTGCTAGTTTTGTGTGTATTGGGTATATGTTGTGAAATTGTTAGATATTACTGCACTGTCGGAGCTAGAAGCACAAGCATTTCGCTACACCCGCTATAACATCTGCTAAACACGTGTATGTGGCAAATAAAAATTGATTTGATTTGATTTAAGATAAAGGGCCTCATTGCTAAAATCCCGAAATATCCCTTTAAGGTGCCCACCACCACTATACTTAATACACAACACTTTCATTTCAACAGAAAATAATCTATGTGATGATGTTGAAACAACATGGAAAACTGATTGGATTTGCAAAAAAGTCATCACCCACTGTGCACACACTGGTTGAATCAACCTTGTATCCACGTCATTTCAATGAAATTACGTGGAACCAACGTGGAATAGACGTTGAATTGACATCTGTGCCCAATGGGCAACGTAAGGGCATTTTATTTTATTTTTTTCATCCAACTTCTAACCTATCCAATGTAATGGCGAAATGTTTTGTTGATTTCAAGTTAAATTCACGTTATTGAAAACTCAACCAAATGTAAATCAAACCCTAGACGTTGAACTGACGTCTGTGCCCAGTGGGTTGGGCCGGAGGGGAAAAACTGGAGATAGAGTGAGGATATCAGGAGTTGAATCACTCAGGCCAGTGGAGAACATTTCCATGAATCTCTCACTGGCTGACAGCTGGTCTAAATTGGTGAGGCAGAGGCAGTGATTTACTCACCTCCTACTCCTCTCCTCTGCTACTCCCTTGGTCTTCATCAGTCTCACCCTGCACCCACCTCCCTGTTTAGACGCACCTGTGATTACACCCCAGACGTGATGGATTAAGTTAGAGTTGTCATGAGTTTTGGGGGACCCCCCTGAACCCCGTTAATCATCCATCAGTGGAATAATTCATTAATGATATTTCCATTACTCGTGACCTGGGCAGGAATCAAAGTCGTGACCGTAGTGATGTGGTTTCATCTATCATGGCTAACAAGAGATTGTCATACAATATCAATCCGGACATGTTTCTTATATACACTGAGTGTACAAAACATTAAGAACACCTGCTCTTTCCATGACCTCGACTGACCAGGTGAATCCAGGTGAAAGTGATGATCCCTTATCGATGTCACTTGTTAAATCCACTTCAATCAGGGTAGATTAAGGGGAGGAGACTGGTTAAAGAAGGATTTTTAAGCCTTGAGACAATTGAGACATGGATTGTGTATGTGTGCCATTCAGAGGGTGAATGGGCAAGACAAAATATTTAAGTGCCTTTGAACAGTGTTGGGAAAAGTACCTAATTGTCATACTTGAATTAAAGTAAAGATACCTTAATAGAAAATAACTCAATTAAAAGTGAAAGTCACCCAGTAAAATACTACTTCAGTAAAAGTCTAAAAGTATTTGGTTTAAAATATACTTAAGTATCAAAAGTAAATGTAATTGCTAAAATAAAAGTAAAAGTCTAAATCATTTCAAATTCCTTATATTAAGCAAACCAGACGGCACCATTTTCATGCTGTTGTTTTTTTACGGATTGCCAGGGGCACACTCCACATCATTTACAAGCGAAGCATTTTTGTTTAGTGAGTCCGCCAGATCAGGGGCAGTAGGGATGACCAGGGATGTTCTCTTGAAAGTGCGTGAATTGGACCATTTTAACAAGTACTTTTGGGTGTCAGGGAAAATGTATGGAGTAAAAAGTACATTATTTTCTTTAGGAATGTAGTGAAATAAAAGTAAACGTTGTCAAAAATATAAATAGTAAAGTACAGATACCCCAAAAAACTACTTAAGTAGTACTTTAAAGTATTTTTACTTAAGTATTTTACACCACTGCCTTTGAACGTGGTATGGGAGTAGGTGCCAGGTGCACCAGTTTGTGTCAAGAACTGCAAAGCTGCTGGGTTTTTTTTTCACGCTCAACAGTTTCCCGTGTGCATCAAGAATGGTCCTCCATCCAAAGTACATCCAGCCAACTGTGGGAAGCATTACAGCAGTGCCTTCAGAAAGTATTCCCAACCCTTGACTTTTTCCACATTTTGTTGTGTCACAGCCTGAATTTAAAATGGACAAAATTTAGATTTTTGGGTCACTGGCCTACACACAATACCCCATAATGTCAAAGTGTCAAAGTACAAATGAATTAAAAATGAACATCTGAAATGTCTTGTGTCAATAAGTATTCAACCCCTTTGTTATGGCAAGACTAAATAAGTTCAGGAGTAAAGGTTTGCTTAACAAGTCACATAATAGGTTGCATGGACTCACTCTGTGTGCAATAATAGTGTTAAATTAATCTATCTGTACCCCACACATACAATCATCTGTAAGGTCCCTCAGTCGAGCAGTGAATTTCAAAAACAGAGTCAACCCAAAAGACCAGGGAGGTTTTCCAATACCTCGCAAAGAAGGGCACATATTGGTAGATGGGTAAAAATAAAAAAGCAGACATTGAATATCCCTTTGAGCATGGTGAAGTTATTAATACCCTTTGGATGGTGTATCAATACACCCAGTCATTACAAAGATACAGGCGTCGTTCCTAACTCAGCTGCCGCAGAGGAAGGAAACTGCTCAGGGATTTCACCATGAGGCCAATGGTGACTTTAAAACAGTTACAGAGTTTATTGGCTGTGATAGGAGAAAACTGAGGATGGATCAACAGCATTGAAGTTACTCCACAATACTAACCTAATTGACAGTGTGAAAAGATGGAAGCTTGTACAGAATACAAATATTCCAAAACATGCATCCAGTTAGCAACAAGGCACTAATGTAATACTGCAAAAACTGTGGCAAAGTAATTCACTTTTTGTCCTGAAAACAAAATGTTATGTTTAGGGCAAATCCAATCCAGCACATTACTGAGTACCACTATCCATATTTTAAAGTATTCTGATGACTTCATCATGTTATGGGTATGCTTGTAATCGTTAAGGACTGAGAGTTTTTCAGGATAAAAAAGAAACGGAATGGAGCTAAGCACAGGCAAAATCCTAGAGGAAAAACTGGTTCAGTCTGCTTTCCACCAGACACTGGAAGATTAATTCACCTTTCAGCAGGACAATAAGATAAAGCACAAGGCCAAATCCACACTGGAGTTATTAACCAAGAACACAGTGAATGGTCCTGAGTGGCCGAGATACAGTTTTGACTTAAATCTACTTGAAAATCTATGGCAAGACCTGAAAATGGTTGTCTAGCAATGATCATGAACCAATATGACATAGCTTGAAGAATTTTGAAAAGAATAATAGGCCAATGTTGCAAAATCCAGGTGTGGAAAGCTCTTAGAGACTTACCCAGGAAGATTCACAGTTGTAATCGTTGCCAAAGGTGCTTCTACAAAGTATTGACTCAGGGGTGTGAATACTTACGTAAATGAGATATTTCTGTATTTCATTTTCAATACATTTACATTTGCAAAAAAATTCTAAAAACATGTTGTCAATTTGTCATTATGGGGTATTGTGTGTAGGTGGGCTGTAAGACAACAAAATGTGGAATAAGTCAAGGGGTATGAATCCATTCTGAAGGCACTATATGTTCTTTATCAGGGTTTACTATATGAAAGAGTAAAAGAGAGATGTTGATTAATTGACATTGAAGGTGACTCGCATGGCAGTAGAGGAAGAGACAATTTAATCGACCACAACATTGCTTGAAGTTGTTTCTAGCCGTATCCTTTTCTGTGGTTTGTCATGTCACATTCAACTTTTACAGTATTCTGAAAGAGTATTGACGAGAGTTTTGAACGAACTCTGTGGGATCATGCAAATGAACCTCTTCTCTCATTTACCAGACAACGCTCCCCTGCTACATACAGGGGTAAAGACTGAGTTTACCACAGGTGGACTCCAATCAAGTTGCAGAAACATCTCAAGGATGATCAATGGAAACAGGATGCACCTGAGCTCAATTTCGAGTCTCATAGCAAAGGGTCTGAATACTTATGTAAATAAGATATTTCTGTTTTTTATTTTTTATACATTTGCAAAAATGTCTAACAACCTGTTTTCACTTTGTCATTATGGGGTATTGTGTGTAGATTGATGAGGAACATTTTATATTTAATCAATTTTAGAATAAGGCTGTAACTCCCGAGTGGCGCAGTGGTCTAAGGCCACTAGCTGTGCCACTAGAGATCCTGGTTTGAGTCCAGGCTCTGTCGCAGCCGGCCGCGACCGGGAGACCCATGGGCGGCGCGCAATTGGTCCAGCGTCGTCCAAGGTAGGGGAGGGTTTGGCCGGCAGGGATGTGGGTTTGTTTCCCACGGGGGGCCAGTATGAAAAAAACAAAACATGTATGCATTCACTAACTGTAAGTTGCTCTGGATAAGAGCGTCTGCTAAATGACTAAAATGTAAACTTAACAAAATGTGGAAAAAGTAAATGGGTTACTTTCCGAATGCACTGTGTAGGGGTCAAGACTAGAGCAGTGGTCGTACAGCAGACGTATCTCTACATTACATTCTGTTTATCTCTATCTTCTTGTCCTCAGTTTTGTCTATTTAAAAAAAGAAATGCCTATTTGAATCCTACACACTTTACGTTGCACTGTATAGGAATGGAAAACACAGATTGGTGGAATAATTAAGCAATAAGGCACGCACGAGGTGGTGTGGTATATGGCCAATATACCACGGCTAAGGGCTGTTCTTAGTTGTTTGGTGAGGAAATCACATATACTGACACCATTTTATCTTAATTTTCTGTTGTGTGTTTTTATTTTATTTTATTACAGGAGTAAGAGATGGTTTTATCATTGCATTTCAATATAATTCAGTGAGTTGAGGAGGACGACCCGAGAGAGAGAGAGAGAGAGAGAGAGAGAGAGAGAGAGAGAGAGAGAGAGAGAGAGAGAGAGAGAGAGAGAGAGAGAGAGAGAGAGAGAGAGAGAGAGAGAGAGAGAGAGAGAGAGAGAGAGAGAGAGAGAGAGGACGAAAGACAAATGCTAACCTATCCTTTAGTTTCTCTGTGTCACAGCCACATAGCACCCTCTCACTTCTGACACCATTGCATTGTTTTGAATTCAAAGTGTATAGCACCCTCTCACTTCTGACGCCAATGTAGTGAATTCAGGGTGCATAGCACCCTCTCACTTCTGACACCATTGTGGTGAATTCAAGGTGTGTAGCACCCTCTCACTTCTGACACCATTGTGGTGAATTCAAGGTGTGTAGCACCTTCTCACTCCTGACACCATTGTGGTGAATTCAAGGTGTGTAGCACCTTCTCACTTCTGACACCATTGTGGTGAATTCAAGGTGTGCAGCTCGGACGGAACTCGAACCTGCAAATCTGCGTCTGTCAGTCTGACACCTTCCCTACACCAGGAGGTTAGAACCAATTGATTAGGTCACTGGTGTTTTACTAAGGGCACTACAATACTTCAAAACAAGTCTACAAGTAAAACCACAAGTGAAAATCCATATGCAGCAGCATCAATTTGATACACACCCCCACATCATGGTTGACCTGAACTTCTTTACACACCTGTCAATGCCATGAATCCCGAGGCATCATCTGTCATACTGTAACAATGTAATTTGTCACAGACATTGTTATTCATTTAAGGTTAGGGTTAGGCATTAGGGTTAGCAGCGTGGTTATGGTTAGGGTTAAAGGTTTAGGGTTAGGTTTAAAATCAGATTTGATGTCTTTGTGGCTGTGCCAGATAGTGACGACTCTGCCTCCAGAACAAGATTCTTGACGTAAAACGCTAACCTGCTTTTAATCAGTACTTTTGCAATTCTGGGTTCAAGGCAGCATGCCTAGGGTTTGATAAAAAATTACTATTACCTTTTTCATCAATGGTTGAGAAAGCCTTGATGTATTTATTTAACGGTGGCTTGGTCCCTCAAACAGACTAGTCACTGTGATGTATTTGTATATTTACGTATTTCTCTAAATTACAGCTAAGAGGAACAGCAGGCAGGCAGGACGTTTGAGCTGCCAGTCGAGAAATTGAAATATTCCCAGGATAAATATAAGTTTAACTCTTTACCGTAGACTGAAATGGTAACACAATTAAAAACACAGTACCAGTGTGTTAATTTCATAACAGTTATTAACAGTTAAATCACTATTCTGATCAACTGAATACATCTATATTTGTTGTTGTGGTTTGCGCATCAGACGAACCCATATTAAGTCCCTCCTATACTGCAGTCTATTATTACAAGTAAGCTACGCAGCAAGACGTCTTAATCTTAATTGCGGCACTACAAGAGTCCTTCCTTTGTTGGGTGACCCTCCTCCATGAGCCAGGAAAAAACATCCAAAAAAGGGAGGAGGGGACACCTAGGGAACGGCGCTGGGGGTAATTGAAGGGCCTTCACTGACAGTGACTGTTTGTGTCCCCACTTCCTACCCACCCTTCTATCTTCCCCCTCCCTCTTCAATCTCTCTCCCGCCCCCTCGAGCTAAAATACTTCCCCTGGAAGACATGGCTTGAGAAAATTAGACAGCGGGGAAATCAATGTGTCGTCCCTGGGGCCTGGGGGAAAAGGACAAGTTGCCGGGGCGAGTTGGGAGAAAGAGAGCCTGTCATTTTCCGTCGTTTAATTAATTTCCCGGGTCCCTGAAGCTGAAGGCTAGAGGGAGGGAGGGGAAGGACTGATAACAGAATGCGAGTTAAAGTACGCAGGTGAAGTGAGTTATAGTGGTTTATATGGTTTGTTGGTTTTGCTACAAATATGATTATGCAACAGCAATTTAAAAAATCCCAAATACCTTTTCACAGCTGAGAAACTGTTTGCATATTTGCATAACTGTCTGTATTTCCAACTGAAAGCTAACTTGTCAAATTATTAAAGTTTTATAAGTGTAACTTATAGAAATTCAGGATTCTTCATTTCATGCTTCCACCCGTCCTTCCAGTTGTCAAACTTCTTAATCAGTTAGGGATCTCCCTTCCTGAACTAGGGAGGGACCTGCCATTGGTTTACTTTAACCAATGATTAACCAATTACATTCTACGTTCTGTGTCTATCACCATAAAATGACAGGACATTCTGAAAATTCTGGTTTAGGAAGGAAGCAGGCTAGCTGATGTTGTACAGATCAACTGAAAGTATTATAACGTGCTATACCAGTCGAGAAATTAATAGATGATGAAAATCAATGAAGTGCAATAAAGATGTCCATCACAGTATCGATACCACCAAATCATCACCCCTCTTGGGACAAGCCGGTCCTCTAATGCAGGGGAAGGCCACCCTGGTCTTTGGAGAGCCCCAAGTACAGGGTTGTGTTGTGTTTAGTAGGCACCCAAATGAAGAAAACTGTCCAAAACAGAGTGAAATGGGAGGGCACTATCTGAACTTGTCCAATAAGAAACACTTTTTTTCCTGTTTTCCATTGTGGTGTACCCTAATGAACACGACTTTACCTTCTTTTCTTTAGACCTGAGAGACCAGATAGGTGGAATCCAACTAATCATTGAGATAGGTCAATTAGTTAAGTTGGTATGGTGATTAGCAGTCAGGAGTAGCGCCTGGTTGGAACTGAACTGTGCACTATATCAATGATGCAGGTAGCTTAGTGGTTAAGAGCATTGTGCCAGTAACCGAAAGGTCGCTGGTTCTAATCCCCGAGCCGACTAGGTGAAAAATCTGTCGATGTGCCCTTGAGCAAGGCACTTAACCCTAATTGCTACTGTAAGCCGCTCTGGATAAGAGCGTCTGCTAAATGACCAATTATTATTATAAACTCCAGGAACACAATGTGTTACTTTGGAATTAATAGAGGTGAAATCGCCCACAACTCTCAATTCAATTCAAAGGGCTTTATTGGCATGGGAAACATATGTTTACATTGCCAAAGCAAATGGAATAGACAATAAACAAAATCTTCCCTCTGTGAACATCTCAAGAGCTTCTGCAATTCATTTGTGTGAGATGCTTTTGCTATGATAATTGGAGGTCTCTCTTATCGGTAGAGATTTTTTGTTGACTAGTCTTGCTTCGGAAAATTACCTCACATAAACCAGGTTAAAGATAATTCAATTAATGTAACTGTCCAGTAAAAATCACACTTTTATTTATTTTACCTTTATTTTATCAGGGAGTCATACTGAGACCAACGTATATTTTACAGATTAGCTCTGAATTACATAAATAACAGAAAATACACACATCCAAAATATAAACACAAAATGCAAGCAGAAAGAAAAACACTGTCATAAAAAACAAACACATTCATTAGTAGTAAGGTCCTCAATCAGCTTTCTGAATTGCGCTAGAGGCACCAAAACATCACATTTAAGAACATTTTGAAGATTGTTCCACAAACAAGGTGCAAGAAAACTTTGTATGTCTAAAGTTTAGTAAAGATTTTAGGCACAGTGGGATGTCTAAAGTTGAGTAAATATGTTAGGTACAGCGGTATGTTAGGTACAGCGGTATGTTAGGTACAGCGGTATGTTAGGTACAGCGGTATGTTAGGTACAGCGGTATGTTAGGTACAGCGGTATGTTGGGTACAGCGGGACTTTTTGTAAAAGGGCTTTATAAATGAAAACATAGCAATGTATCAACCTACGTGACATCAAAGAGGGCCAGCCAACTTTCTGGTAGAGAATGCTGCGTTCATATAGATGATGTCGCCGTAGTCTAGGACCGATGGGAACGTCGACTGAATAATCTGCGTTCTACTATTTGAGAGGCAGGACCTATTTCTATAGAAGAAGCCCATTTTTATTCTCAGCTTCTTAACAAACTCATCAATATGCTTTTTAAAAAGACAGCCTTTCATCTATCCAGATGGCCAGATATTTGTAAGCAGGGACACGATCAATATGGACACCATCCAAAGTACATGTGTTTAAATAATCAGAGTTATTTTTAAGCGCTCTAGAGAACAACATACACTTAGTTTTACCTGCATTCAATACTAATTTCAGGTCAATAAAGTTTTTATGTAAGGCAGACTGTAGTTCAGATAGAGCCTGGTCAACTGTGGGGGCAATAGCATACACAACAGTGTCATCGGCATACAAGTGCAGGTTACAGTTTTTTACAGACAAGTCGATATTGTTAATGTAAACAGTACAGGACCCAGAATCGACCCCTGCGGGACACCTTTCGTAATATCCAGGAAACCTGTTTTAACACCATCAGTAGATACACATTGCTTTACTTGGCTCATTGCGCTCTAGCGACTCCTTGTGGTGGGCTGGCTGAATTCGGTCGTCAGTTGAATGGGGTTTCCTCTGACACATTGGTGCAGCTGGCCACCCGGGTTAAGCGGGTGGGTGTTAAGGAGCGCGGTTTAGCGGGTCATGTTTTTGGAGGACTTGACCTTTGCCTCTCCTGAGCCTGTTGGGGAATTGAAGCGATAAGACAAGATCATAATTGAATAGGGGGGTAAAATACCCCCCAATAAATATATATAAGCATCAATTATCCCCTTCTTCTCAGTTTTGATGCCAGAGTCAGACAAAACTTGCTTAGGCAGGGAAGAAGAGGGATTTGTACACTTCAGTGCATTTACTGTTTTCCAACATTTAGAAAGATCACCAGCAGAGTCAGAGATAGAGCTTAAAAAGTAGCTTGATTTTGCTTTCTTAATCGAGATAGTACATCTGTTTCTCAAAAGTCTGTTTCCCTTGCTTTGGCCCAGGCCTGATTTTTCATCTGAATAAACGCAGACAGCTCCGAAGAAAACCAAGGTTTAGAATTGTTTAAAAGGGGCGCGTATATCTGCCAGATGAATAAATATAGAGGAGAAATGTTCTAGAGCCTACTCAGGGTCAGGAATACAGGAGACAGTGGCTAGATCAGAGTAGAACATGTCTTGTAAAAACCCTTAAGGAGAATGATCTTTACATTTTCTCTTCTTAATTAAATGAGGATGCTGTTTCGTATCTCTAACACATACTATGGACATTGATCACTGAGATCATGTGCTGAGGTGGGCCTGGTCTGGTAGAGCTGTGCTGAGGTGGGCCTGGTCTGGTAGAGATGTGCTGAGGTGGGCCTGGTCTGGTAGAGCTGTGCTGAGGTGGGCCAGGTCTGGTAGAGATGTGCTGAGGTGGGCCGGGTCGGGTAGAGATGTGCTGTGATAGGCCGGGTCGGGTAGAGATGTGCTGAAGTGGGCCGGGTCTGGTAGGGCTGTGCTGTGATGGGCCGGGTCGGGTAGAGCTGTGGAAGGCCTGGTCTGGTGTCATGGGAGGGAGGTTGTAGGGGGAATTGAAGAGGGTGGTGTGGAGGGCAGTGTGGCCGGCGATGCTCCAAACTCTGCATGGGGCCTCTTTGACTGCGTACGGCTTGGCCGTAGCTCAGTGTATCTCCATGCAGTTCCTGGGAGATAAGTGGTGGAGGGTGGTGTGGGGGTCAGTGTTGCTGGCTGTTCTCCAGTCTCTGTGAGGCGACACCAGATACAGGTCTAAAGGAGCATCTGATTAGTCTCAGGGAGTTGGTGGCTGGTCTGCTGCTCCTGGGGGGTGAGGTGGACTGGCCGCCCTCAGCAACATCCTTTAACGTCCTGGTGAAGGTGGGGACTGTCTCCGTACAGGTGTACATTGTCGTAAAGACAGTCCTGGCTGAGGGTGGGATGGTGGACCAGGTGTACGTTGGGCCATTAGCACACAGTCCTGAGAGAGGCCTCTGGATGGTGGCAGGGTGGAAGTCTCTCCTCTGGAGCAGGGTAGATATTACTATCTTCTCAAGGGGGAAGATGGTGGAGGCCCTCGGTATCACTACCCTTAGTGATGTTCCCACCCTCTCCTGTTGGGCACACAGGTCATTGGTCCCCATGTGAATTATGATATGGCTTGAGGAGCCAAGCTGGGCCACAGTCAAGAGCTCCATAGCTCTGTCGTTCTGTTGTGGGGCACCTTTGACACCTTTTTATTAGGGAAAAGTTTATTCTCTAATAGAAACTTTCCATTTGAGTCCATCATTAATATAATGTCTGGTTACTCGTCAGGTCTGTGGAGGATGGCAGGAGTGATGGGAGTAATTACAGGCCGTCAGATGGGGATGAGATGCTGTGGTACTGCAGGTGTCACGTGTGAGAGAGACTGTGTCTGCTGCAGGCAAGGGAGGGAGAGGGACACTGGGGACTACATACTGAGGCACAGAGGGAGTGGAGGCTGTTGTAGGTGGTGACAATGGAGAGGTTTTAAATTCAGCAACAAGAGGTTTTACTTGGTTGAAGTAGTGGACAAATTGATCCAGACTGGCCTCCGAACAGTGCCGTTATTGTAAATATTTGGGGGTGGAGTCAATGTACAGTTGCCTCATTGTTCTATTTTCTGACATTTTATGTTCATTGTTGGTCTCGTGGAGAGCTGTCTGCCAAGCATTAGGATCCTCCGTGAAGAACAGAAGGTCTCCTTTTATTTCCTTGTTCGCTTTCACAGTTGGATGAAGTCTGCCCTCACAGTCTCTGGCGATTCTCTTAGCAAATCCTTTTAAAATTCATTTTTTCCTGACTCACTTGTAACATTTTCAGGATACGCGATGGCAAGGTCTCTGAAACAATGCTTAAAGAATGAATCCATCTTCATCTCCATGGTGACCTCTTTAAACAATGCACTCCGCTCTAGAATGATGTGCATGTGCCTCTTAATGAAAGCACTTATTTAAATAATGCATCTATAGATAAAATCACTTTTTAAACAATGCACTTTTATGAATAATACAAATAAAGATATTAAGGGTGCGTTTGTAAATTCACTCTGGCTATCTACTCCGATTTCAGAGCACCCTTGTCTGAGTGTGCCAGAGCTCAGAATAACTGATTAATTTATAAACGCTCAACACACGTTGAATATGGCCGGTGTAAATGTCGGCAAAAAAGCGTAATTAAATTGTTGCCAGCAGCGCAGCTACAGTCACCAACACTTTGGATAACATGAAAAAGCCTAACCAGCTCTGCTAGGGTGAGAAAAATGGTCAGAGTGAGGTGTTTTGCTGTA